>NW_024096931.1:3590000-3830000 GCF_016545835.1 Crotalus tigris | reverse complement strand
TATCAGCAAAATGGGCAGATGTTGCTAATGACTGTCTGCAGTCAATTTGATTGCACAGGTGCAATGGTGGGGGGGGGAGAGGGAGGGCGGTGGAATTACGACTCTGCAGACAGAGGTCTGATCATGTGAAATCTTCTCGGTTGCCAGCGTTCCCAAGAGGACACCTCAAGAGTGGGAGATTCTATTTCTCAGGCAGCAACCAAGAACTTAGAGAATTAGGACTGTATTCTTCTCACCTACTCCCCAAGAAGTGAAAGAGGCCATCTACATTAAAATTGAACAACCCTCTCTCAAAGAGGGGAGGATGCAACACCACCTATCTCAGTGACGGCGAACCTTTTAGAGACTGAGTGTCCAAACTACAACCCAAAACCCACTTATTTATCACAAAGTGCCAGGGCTGCATCAGCATTGTGGGGGTCCTCAAGGGGGGTGGGGGAGTGGCCTACTGGGTGGGTGTGGCTGCAGTGGTCATGGCAGACTGGGTGAGTGTGGCCGGGACCAGTCCCTCACCATCTCCAGGGCAACCAAGGGGGGCTAACGCCATTTGCTTGCTTATTTCCTGTCACTTCCAAATGCCACATACTCGCTACTTTGGCGAACTCTCCTGGGGCAATGGCACGCATGCCACAGAGAGGGCTCTGAGTGCCACCTTTGGCACACGTGCCATAAGTTCACCACTACTGACCTATCTCCTGCCTACAACACAGCTTTCAGCAGTTCCAAGAAGGTTGCATTTGCACTCTGAATTAAGTGAACACGTGGGTACAGATAAAGAGACGAGGTGGCGCAGCAGTTAGAGTGCAGTACTGCAGGCCACTTTAGCTGACTGTGTTCAGCAGGTTAGCAGTTCAAATCTTACCGGCTCAAGGTTGACTCAGCCTTCCATCCTTCCGGGGTAGGTAAAATGAGGACCCAGATTGTTGGGGACAATGTAAATATATATATATATATATATATATATATATATATATATATATATATATACATTGCTTACTGGTGTACATCGCTTAGAGAGTGCTTGCACTTAAAGCGGTATATAAGTCTCATAAATAAATAAATAAATCCCCAAGTGGCCCCAATGACTCTCAGAGAGCTAACAACGGATCTTCAGGGTACTGATGAGCAGATGATTGCAAAGAATATAAATCTTTCCATTCCCCACCATTCAGTCAGAACTGAAGAAGCGTCTGGGATGAGAAGTGAAAGGTTTTCAAAGAAAAACCCAACCAAGTCCAGTTGCCATTTAGAAAAAAAACCTTTGGGGCCCCAAGGGAGTGAAATCCAGATTTTTATTTCAGGAGAAAGCTTGGTAACTTTGAACTCAGAATGAGAGCTTGAGACCTAGCTGTGCCTTCAGCCCCTTTCTTCTCATACAGTCAGCTGGCCCTAGAACATTCTCCAACGGCTGCTCCATCCAATCTAGAGAATTCATTACACAGAAGCTAGGACAGGGACACGGCACTTCAGGGAAATCAAGGATTGTGTTTGGAGCTGGAGGCTCCAAACTGCAGGAAGGTCAGAAATAATGGCATGGGGGGGGGAGTGAGGGCAAACACCAATTTTGAATAAATCAAATCTACATTTGCATTTGATGATGCAAATGTATGATGATTATAATTACACGGAAGGCATTACTCCTTACATATTTAACTTTTTGTCTCCTTCCGTCTCATTAAAACATGCAACTTTTGGAGGCACCAATTAGGGCTTTATGAAGATGAAAAGGAGTGCTATCTTTCCCTTTGAAAGAATTTGTGTGTTGTTGTTGATGTTGTTGTTGTTTAGTGCTTTATTCTGATCCTGACTGCAGCTGATTTATAAAGTAAGAGTACCTTTGCTGCACCAAAATACTTTTCTGTATGCAAGATAAGAAGCAATGGATAGAAATTAACCAAGGAGAAAAGCAACCTAGAACTAAGGAGAAATTTCCTAACGGTGAGAACAATTAATGAGTAGAATGTCTTGTCTTCAGAAACTGGGTGCTCCATCACTGGAAGTTCTCAAGAAGAGACTGGACAGCCATTTATCCAGAATAGTATTTTGAAATGATGTCCAAAATTAATGACTTTCCAATATGATATATCAGAAGAAACCATTTGTAGTGTTTGTTTATATTTCATATTTCCTAACCACCTTTCTCCTTCAGAGACATCCACCAAGTCAGTGGTGGGATTCAGCCAGTTCGCACCACTTTGGCAGACCCGATAGCTAATTTTTTGTTGCCCAGGCCCAGAATGGATTTCCAGAAGTGACATCCATAGAGAGAACTAGTTGTTCACAAATTTGAAACCCACCACTGCACCAAGTCATTCCTACCCATAGAGAGAGCAAGGCAATCTGTAGCTTTTTTGTTGTTGTTGTTGTTAATTGCGAAGTCGTGTCCGACCCATCACGACCCCATGGACAACATTCCTCCAGGTCTTCCTGTCCTCTACCATCTTCTGGAGTCCATTTAAGTTCACACCTACTGCTTCAGGGACTCCATCCAGCCATCTCATTCTCTGTCGTCCCCTTCTTCTATTGCCCTCAATCTTTCCCAGCATTAGGCCCTTCTCCAGTGAGTCTTTCCTTCTCATTTTTACAATTGTCTAAGTGTTACACACACACACAAGACATACACAGCCTCACTTTTCTACCCTGTAGACAAACATCAAGCACTCCTGTGTAACTGGGTTACAGAAAGATCTAATTGGAAAATGCTTCCTAAGCATTTGAAGAGTCTTGAAACAGACAAGGGCCCACTTAAACATTTTAGAGACATTGGCATGTATTGACAATGTTGTAAGCTCCTCTACGGTCAATTATTCAAATCAAGAGAGATTCAGGTAAGCAGTTACATTGGCAACTTGAGTGCTCATTTTAAGGGGATGTAGAATGACGGCAGCTTTAAGGTCTTTGGGCATAAATAAGCTTGATCTTCACTCAATCCTCCTCTTACCATGATTGATCCCAGCAGAGTTTTTCAGATTTCAGCAAGTAGCAATCCAGGTTCCTTCAACAAATGCTGCCCTTGAGGCAGGTAGAAACTAGGTCCCTTCCAGCTTCTATTCTATTCTGTTCTGTTCTGTTTTGTTCTGTTCTATTCTATTCTGTTCCCCATTCTATTCTATTCTATTCTATTCTATTCTATTCTGTTCTGTTCTGTTCTGTTCTATTCTATTCCCTATTCCATTCCTATTTTCTATTCCATTCCATTCCATTTTATTCCTATTCTATTCTATTCTATTCTATTCTGTTCTGTTCTGTTCTATTCTATTCTATTCCCCATTCTATTCTATTCCATTCTGTTCTATTCTATTCTATTCCCCATTCTATTCTATTCCATTCTGTTCTGTTCTATTCTATTCTATTCCCTATTCCATTCCTATTTTATATTCCATTCCATTCTATTCCATTCCATTTTATTCCTATTCTATTCTATTCTGTTCTGTTCTATTCTATTCTATTCTGTTCTGTTCTGTTCTGTTCTATTCTATTCCCCATTCTATTCTATTCCAATCTGTTCTGTTCTGTTCTATTCTATTCTATTCCCTATTCCATTCCTATTTTCTATTCCATTCCATTCCATTTTATTCCTATTCTATTCTATTCTATTCTATTCTATTCTATTCTATTCTATTCTATTCTATTCTATTCTATTCTGTTCTGTTCTATTCCCTATTCCATTCCTATTCTCCATTCCATTCCTATTCTGTTCTGTTCTGTTCTATTTTATTCCCTATTCCATTCCTATTCTCCATTCCATTCCATTCCATTCCATTCCAATTCTATTCTATTCTATTCTATTCTATTCTATTCTATTCTATTCTATTCTATTCTATTCTACTCTACTCTACTCTACTCTACTCTACTCTACTCTACTCTGTTCTAAGCTTTATTTCCATTTGTACACTATATTACAAGAAACTCTAATGAAAATTCTTTTAAAAGGTTAAACGTTGATCCTAACTATAGCAATTAAATTATGCTAGGACAAAGGAACTTTCTTCTGGGGTATTTTTGTGGCCCTGCATCCTGCAGTTTTCTTGACTTCAATTAAACCCCAGCCAAAGTAAACAAGGCGAAATTCTTTTAGTGGATCAGTCAGGGAAGCTACAGGGCGATGGAGTAACTTTAAATAAAAATAAAAATAAAACCTTGCCACTGATGTCAGCTCAAAAGCACTCTTCAAAGAAATTTGAAAACGATTTTGGAAGTCAGATCAAAACAAAATGAAACCAGAAAGCCCCAAAGGCAACTTTGCAGGAGAAGTCAACCTCTTCAAAATCTGGGAAGAGACTTCATCATAGTATTAGTTACAGTTGCTTCCAAGCCAAAACTAAAACATTTCAATTTTTTTCCCTGAGCAAACTGCTGCTGCATTAAAACCTTTGGGAACAGGGAACATCAGTTGTTTGCAATTAGGGAAATTGAGAACGGTCTAATTCCAATCCCTGTGAGTTGTACAAGGCAGATTAAAATTATTCCCTGCCAACGTGTTTCACAGAAAATGGAGTGTGTGTGTGTGTTTTTTTTTTCACGGTAAGGTTCTGCTTACCTGCCATTGTTCATAAGCTTTTACAGATCTACTTCAGAATGATCAGTTTCCAGTCTGACCCTTCAGGTTTTCCAATAGAAGATCCTTCAGCAATATAATTGAATCCCCTGTTTCTGATCATCCTTGTCTTCTTCGTCCTTCTGCCTTTCTCAGCATCGTAGTCTTCTCAAGAGAGCTTAGTCTTTCCATCCTGTGTCAAAAACATTATAATCTGAGCCCGATGATTTAACAGAAAAAATGAATAACAGAATAGCAAGTTTGGAAGAGAGCTTGGAGGTTTTCTAGTCCAGGGCTTTTCAACCAGTGGGACGGGTACCACCTGTGGTACATTGGCACCTGGCAGGTGGTACATGACTATCCTAGAAAAGTGGTAGTGGGAGAGAGGAATGAACTGAACCAGTGGCAGCACCGCACAAGCCTGAGCGAGAGACGGCTGGAGCTGCAGGGCTGTCAGGGCTCAGTGGAAACACCAGGATCAGCGCCAGGCTCCAGCTGGAGCTTGGCACTGATCCTGGTGCTTCTGCTGAGCCCTGAAGATGCACCAATCAGCTGGAAAGCAGCACTGATCCTGACGCTTCTGCTGAGCACAGAAGAAGCACTGTTGCAGCATCTCCAGAGTCTTGTGATTTACATTCAAATGCTTGGCAACAGATTCATATTTATGTTGGTCACAGTGTCCCAGGGTCATGTGAAGTGACCAAAACCTGCTGCAACCACCCAGCAGATGGGGGAATAAAAACCAAACATCGCCCACCTCACCCCCACTGCCAATCCTCAACAGAAATGCTCACAACAATGAAAACCTCGGACAGGAGGAAGAATGCGGCCAGGAGGACAGGCAGGTGTCTTGCTAAACTGTGGCTTGGGTGGCACTTTTTTCAGTGCCATTGTAACTTTGAACAGTCACTAAGCGAACTGTTGTACGTCGAGGACTACCTGTACTTTATCACTTTTTTCCTTTTTGGGGGGGGGGTCATCAAGTTTTTGACACCTTGCTAGGCGACTGGTGGTACTCGGATGTTGCCATATCCTAAAAGTGGTACAATGGGTGAAAAGGTTGAAAAGCCCTGATCTAGTCCAAATCCCTGCACAAGCAAGAGCCCATATACTATTACAGACAAGTGGCTGTCTAATCTCTTCTTGAAAACCTCCAGTAATGAAGCCCCACAACCTCTGAAGGCAAGCCCTTCCATTGATTGATTGTTCTCACTGTTAGGAAGTTTCGCCTTAGTTCTAGGTTGCTTCTCTCCTTGTTTAGTTTCCATCCATCAAGGAGAGAAGCAACCACAAAGAACAAGGGTGGGGGGGAGGTCAACTTATTTTCCAGAGTACCAAAAGGCAAAACAAGAAGCAATGGATGGAAACAATCCAAAGAGTGAAGCAACCTGAAACTAAGGAGAAACTTCCTGACAGTGAAAATAATCAACCAATGGAATGGTTTGCCTTCAGAGGTTGTGGATGCTCCAACACTGGAAGTTTTCAAAATTGGACAGCCATTTGTCCAGAATGGTACGTGGTCTCCTGCTTCAGCAGGACTAGAAGACCTCCAAGGTCCCTTCTAAATGATGATGATGATGATGATAATGATATTGCCATGATGCTATAAACTGGGGATGCTAAAAATTGAATTACTTGCTGCATCCTTGGGATTCTCTAAATATCCAGTTCTGCAGTCAACCAATTATTGTGGAGTCTAATTCAATTCAATTCAGAAGGGACCTTGGAGGTCTTCTAGTCCAACCCCCTGCTCAAGCAGGAGACCCTGTATCATTCCAGACAAACAGCTGTCCAGTCTCTTCTTAAGAGCTTCCAGTAATGAAGCACCCACAACTTCTGAAGGCAAAGCTGTTCCACTGGTTAATTGTTCTCACTGTTAGGAAGTGTCTCCTTAATTTAGCTAGCAAAATATTCTGCTTGGCAAATAAGGCAGCAATATCTGGTTATTATGAATGGCTTTTGATTCTCCATATGTAGGAATTAGTTAAGCTAAACCCAGCAAGCAAAGGTGGGTCCTTTATAGGAAGAATGACTCCCAAAGGAAGAGCACAGTGATAAATGACTGGCTTGAAGCAATTTCTAGTATCCCAGAGCAGAAATCTGTCTTCTAATTTTTTTCTGAGGCTGCATGAGAATCTGCTCCTTTTTGATACAAAAAAGCAGGAAAAACATCTTCTGGGTTGGGATTTATTTCTGTTCAAGCATCTCTTTTCCACTCTGAAGGATTTCTTTTTCCCTTGGCATGCAAGGAAGCAAAGTTGCAATGGAGGATGAGGTATAATTCATGGCATGGTACAGGGCTTTTCAACCTTTTCACCCATTGTACCACTTTTAGGATATAGCAATATCTGAGTACCACCCGTCGCCTAGCAAGGTGTCAAAAACTTGATGACCCCCCCCCAAAAAAGGAAAAAAAGTGATAAAGTACAGGTAGTCCTTGACTTACAACATTTCACTTAGTGACTATTCGAAGTTACAATGGCACTGAAAAAAGTGCCCCCCAAGCCACAGCCGAGCAAGACACCTGCCTGCCCACCCGGTGGCACTCTTCCTCCTGTCCGAGGTTTTCATTGTTTTGAGCATTTCTGTTGAGGATTGGCAGTGGGGGTGGGGTGAGGGATGTTTGGTTTTTATTCCCCCCCTGTCTGCTGGGTGGTTGCAGCAGGTTTTGGTCACTTCACATGACCCTGGGACACTGTGACCGTCATAAATATGAATCAGTTGCCAAACATTTGAATGTAAATCACAAGACCCTGGAGATGCTGCAACATTCCAGCTGATTGGCGCGTCTTCTGGGCTCAGTGGAAGCGCCAGGATCAGTGCTGCTTTCCAGCTGATTGGTGCATCTTCAGGGCTTAGCAGAAGCACCAGGATCAGTGCCGACCTCCAGCTAGAGCCTGGTCCTGATCCTGGTGCTTCCGCTGAGCCCTGACAGCCCTGCAGTTCCAGCCATCTCTCGCTCAGGCTTGTGTGGTGCTGCCACCGGTTCAGCTCATTCCCCTCCCCCACTACCACTTTTCTAGGATGGTTGCGTACCACCTGCCAGGTGCCAATGTACCACAGGTGGTACCCTTACCACTGGTTGAAAAGCCCTGGCATGGTACACACTACTTAAACCCACATATTTATTTTCCCTGGTTTTCTATTGTTTTATTTTATTTTATTGGTAGGGAAGTTCTCTTTTTTTCTCCTTAGCCTTTCCCTTTTTTTCTGTCTTCTTTCTTCAACCATCCAACTTCCCTTCTTTCTTCCCTCCTCCCCTCCTTTTTTCCCTAATCTTTGCCCAAGCATTCATAGCTGCTTGGATTTCATTTCAATTATTTTCCCTTTCTTCTCCTGCCACCACCAACACCATGACCAGTGTGCATGTATAAAGTTGGTAGACAGACCTCTTCTCATAAGTAACTGACTTGGTTACAGAAACATTGCCTCTATCTATTTCCTCTGATAGAGTTGACAAGATCCCTCCCCCCCCCCAAGTGATTCCTATGTCCTCAGTTGCAGCTTTTGGGTAGAAAATGCAAGCTATCCCTCCCTCAACCTTTCCCCCCCCCACATTCTCTCTCCCCCCCTTTTAGCACTTTGTTTTTATTCCTTCTGCTTCTAGTATTTAACTACCTACTATCACAAATGGTAAAGAGCATCCAGGTCAAGAAAGCATCTGCTGAAAACAGCAAGCTGCCAATTTTGTGCTTGCTTGTCCTACCACTTGTTGGATAGGACCCAATGCTCAGGTCTGCCAAAATCCTTTTGAATCTTGGCTTCATCTTCCAATGTATTATAGGGGCAGTTCTGGGTTTCACATGGGGCGTTTGCTTGGTTTCCACTTTTATTCTGGCAACGTGAAGCACGGGACGATGTTCAGTATCTCTTACATCTGTGTCTGACTGCCTTTAGTTCCTCCTTCAGTATATCCTCCATCCCACTTGATGATTGATTCCGAGAGAGTAAGTCTACGGTCTGAGTAAATGAGCAGAAGAAAAAAGAGACAGGAGGGGGAAAGGGCTGCCCATTGTGTAGATCTGAGCCTTATCCATCACTTTGCCCAAGCATGAAAACTCTTATGACAATGTTACATTCTGCTAATGGCTCATGGCCGGATGGATACCCTCCATTGCCCTAAAATATGCAATCATTTAATTGTCATTGCAATCCTATTATATTGCCATTATGGAGCGTCTGGTGTAAAAGAAAAAAGAAAAAAAAAGCTGGGAACACACTGCTAGATGGGAAATCAAGCTAAATCACCGTGCTTTCCTAAATGATTCAAAACTGTTTGCATTGCACACTCCATGGGCAGCTCGGATAACGATTCGGTAGTTGCGTAGGTGAACAAGGAACTCGCAGCTCCATTGTACAACCCAGTGATGTCCAGACTGGGAATTACAGCTGTTGAAAGCACCTTCAGGTTTATGATTTTCTTTGATGCAAAAGGCCTCTAGGGCAGTGATGGCGAACCTTTTAGAGACCGAGTGCCCAAACTGCAACCCAAAACCCACTTATGCATCATCGGGTGCCGGGTGGGTGTGGCCCATTGGCTGGGTGTGGCCAATTCAGTGGGCATGGCCCATTGGCTGGGTGTGGCTGTGATGGTAACGGCAGACTGGGTGAAATTGACTGAACCTTTTTTTTTTTTTTTTGCACATGGCGGCGGAGGCCTAAAGCGAAAAGGTTTTATAAAACCCAGCTGAAGGCCTAGGACTGGGGCGATGGCATGCATGCCCAAAAGAGGGCTCTGAGTGCCTCCTCTGGCACCTGTGCCATAGGTTCGCCACCACTGCTCTAGGATAACCCCTTGTATCCTGGGTTGTTATCCCATATCCTTCCCGTTACGAGCTCTCAGCTGCAGTTATCGGAATGACTGCTAGAGATCAGCAAAGAGAAAAAGATATATCTATGCTGCCATCTAATGGCTGTCAGAAGTGGTGCAGGCCAGATCTTTTAAGTAAAATACAGATAGCTTTTGACTTGTCACTGGTTGCTTAGCGACAGTTCAAAGTTATGATGGACCTCCCCAACATGACTTACAACCCAGTTCCAATGGCTGCCCCTCCCCCATGGCCACATGAGTGCATATCTGGTGCTTGGCAATTGGCCCACATTTATACTGTTTGCAGCCTCCCACTGGGACAGGACTGGGTTTTGTCATCTTTTTGCTGAAAACCAGCATTTATTTCCAGTTTTTGGCAAAAGTAATCCAAAGCAAACAATTGGTTTGCTTAATAATTGCCACATTTGCTTAACAACCCCCACAAAAAGGTCACAAAAACCAAGTTGGTCATGTGGGTGACCCATTTTATGACTGTCACAACCTAGATACCTAGTGGGCAAACTCCATTTTGGTTGTAAGTTAAGGACTACCTGCACAGCAAAGCTTATGAGCTCTTTGCAGACTAATGCTTTAACACTTTTAATGGACAGTATCTAGCTCACTCTCTCAAAAGCATCCTGGGGCAGGACAAAGAAATGGGTGAGGCTAATGCATAAACCAACCTGGATTCCATTCCATTTACATTTGCTATTGCATTATAATTAAAGGGATAAAAGGAAGCATCTATTTTTACCTTCATTATATTTTATTATTTTCCTGGAGACCAAAACATATGAAGAATGGCTGCAGGACTTAGGTTTGGCTAGTCTAAAGAAAAGAAGAAATAGGGGAGACGTGATAGCAGTATTCCAGTATTTGAGGGGCTGCTACAAAGAAGAGAGAGGCAAATTGTTCTCCAAAGCACCAGAGGGCAGGAAAAGAAACAATGGTTGGAAACTAACCAAAGAGAGAAGCAAGCTGGAACTAAGGAGAATCTTCCTAACAGTGAGGACAATTAACCAATGGAACAGTTTGCCTCCAGAAGTTGTGGATGCCCCATCACTCGAGGCTTTTAAGAAGAGGCTAGACAGTCACTTGTCTGAGATGGTATAGGTTCTTCTGCTTGAGCAGGGGGCTGGACTAGAAGACCTCCAAGGTCCCTTCCAGCTTTATTCTATTCTATTCTATTCTATTCTATTCTATTCTATTCTATTCTATTCTATCCCATAATTCTGTTCTATTCTATTCTATTCTATTCTATTCTATTCTATTCTATTCTATTCTATTCTATCCCATAATTCTATTCTATTCTATTCTATTCTATTCTATTCTATTCTATTCTATTCTATTCTATTCTTTCTATTCTATCCCATAATTCTATTCTATTCTATTCTATTCTATTCTATTCTATTCTATTCTATTCTATTCTATCCCATAATTCTATTCTATTCTATTCTATTCTATTCTTTTATCACATTCAGGATTTTAATTTGGCAGCAACATTTGCAGCGACTCTGATTCTGTTGCATTTCCTGATACCTGAATGTGCTGCCCAATGAAATCAATGGCCCATGATAAGAACCACTAAAATGCCATTAGTTTCTGTGAGAACCAAGTTTAAGAACTGAACAAGAATCATCCATCAATGGCAAGGACGGAAGAACCATCACTTTTCAAACTCTGACAAGGAGAGAATTTTCTTCCATTTTATTCTTGAGTAACCACTTGCCCAAATCCACCCCCCCTTTTTTTCATAAATGCATTGCCAAAAAAAGTACAGAAATCTAAGAATCTCTTTATATCCACTGCCTTACTTATGAAAAACCTGCTAAAAAATTCAAATATACATGGGATGGGATCCAGTTTAGTTTATCTATTAGCCTCACCCATTTCTTTGTCCTGCCCCAGGATGTTTTATTTAGAGAGCGAGAGCTAGATATTGTCCTAAAAAAGTGTAAAGACATTAATCTGCAAAGAGTTGTTCAGCTTTAC
The DNA here is from genome assembly GCF_016545835.1 of Crotalus tigris. Taxonomy (NCBI): domain Eukaryota; kingdom Metazoa; phylum Chordata; class Lepidosauria; order Squamata; family Viperidae; genus Crotalus; species Crotalus tigris. Next base: position 3,818,661 of record NW_024096931.1, on the reverse strand, counting down.
TGTACAGAAGTCCTTGACATATGACTAAAATTGGTGCCATAGCAGGCACCCTGTAAGGACCCACCCCACTTTGCATCTTAAAAAGACAGATCTCTTGGAATATTTCTTCCAACAGGCATCTTTATTAAGAGAAAATGGTTGCAGGTATTCTAGACAGGACTTGGGGGCCAAGCTCTATGGTTCAAGATTTTAAGGGGTTCCCAGCAGCCCCACCCCACCCCACCATCCTTCCAGCGACAATACCAGGCATTACATTTCCACCCCCTTTTTCCTCACTGCCAGCGGAAGGGAGACTTCAGAGGGGAGTAGATGAAAGCTGATGGCCCCATTGTTATGATTAGTCCTTTTGGTGGTATCCACATTCAGTCCCTTTTGAAGTTGTACAGAAGGAAGTGAGGGCCATAAATTCCCGCTGCTCACCCCCCTTCCCCTTCATCGTATGACAGAATCCAGAGAGGGCAGAAATGGGGTTTTCCATAGTCGATAACTAGAGATGAAATATAATTGGATTCTGACACACCCATTTGCCCACTATGTACGTAGAACAGTCATAAAATGGGTCACCCACATGATCACCCCAATTGTTTTTAAGATCAAACATAATGCATTTTATTCCTATTTTTCCTACTGAGAATCATGTAAATAAAGTCAGCCCTCCTAGGTTTAGGCATGGCCTCTTTTCCATCATCTTGGGAACATGTGATGTAATGTAATGTGGCATTATGTCCATGTTCTACAATGAGCATCCCACACCATTGCCTGTATCTGTCTATGGAGATTCTCAGTCATCCACATCATAGTTATCCCAAAGTGCTTTTTCACGAGGCAACTGGACTTTCTTGTTTTCCTTGGAACATGTTTCGCTTCTCACCCAAGAAGCTTCTTCAGCTCTTTCTGAAGCTCTTTCTTCACTTCTCATCTGAAGAAGCTTCTTCTGAAGAAGAAGCGCCCTGAAAAAGCACCTTTGGGATAACATTGCCTATATCACCTTCCACTTTAATACTGATGACAAGCTTCAGCATGGAAGGCCTGAGCAGGGATGGCAAGATACAATCAATGCAGATAGAAAAATACCCAGTTGGACCCAGATGTTGTGTTGGATCGTGTAAAATGATGCTTGTTGACCTAAAAAATGAACCCTGCACCTGCAGGAAATCATGATGATCATTCAGTTGGGAAAGAAAAGGAGAAGGAAAAAGAGAAAGAGAAAGAGGAGGAGGAGGAGGAGGAGGAGGAGGAGGAGGAGGAGGAGAATAGGAAATGTAGTGAGCAGATGGATCCCCAGGAGGAAGGGAGGAAGGAAGAGAAGGAGAAGGAGAAAGAGGAAAGGAGGAGGAGGAGGAGGAGAATAGGAAATGTAGTGAGCAGATGGATCCCCAGGAGGGAGGGAGGAAGGAAGGAGAAGGAGAAGGAGAAGGAGGAAAGGAGGTGGAGGAGGAGGAGGAGGAGGAGGAGGAGGAGGAGGAGGAGGAGGAGGAGGAGGAGGAGGAGGAGGAGGAGGAGGAGAGGAAATGTAGTGAGCAGGTGGATCACCAGGAGGGAGGGAGGGAGGGCATTCCAGAGGAATAAGACACAACTCAATGCAGATGTTATGTGTGAGAGAAAGAGGGTGCAGACAGCTCCTCCCTAGTAGTTCCCAATGTATGTCGTAAAGGCAAATAGTGGCGTCCTTAGTCTGGCAAGATTTTGACTTACAGGTAGTTCTCAACTTACAACAGTTCATTTAGTGACTGTTCAAAGTTACAATAGCATTGAAAAAAAGCTACTTACAAGTTTTTCACACTTATGACAATTGTGGCATCCCTGTGGTCATGTGATCAAACAGACATCATTAATTGAGCATACCTCAAACCCAGCTTAGAAGGACTGCCGTATGTCATTCCTGGTTTCGGGACCCATCCATAATTTCCAGCATCTATGCTGAATGTCGACATAGTGCTTCCATTTATCCCACTCTGTCACAGGGTGAAGTGATAGTGAAGCAGTAGTTACCGCCTTTCCATGCACTGGTGAGACTATATTTGGAATACTCTGTCCAGTTCTGGTCACCACAATACAAAAAAGATGTTGAGACCCTAGAAAGAGTGCAGAGAAGAGCAACAAGGATGGTAAGGGATCTGGAGGCTAAACCATATGAGCAATGATTGAGGGAACTGGGTATGTCTAGTGTGTTGAACAGAAGGACTAGGAGTGATATGATAGCAGTCTTCTAGTACTTGAGGGCCAATCACAGAGAAGAGGGGTCAACCTATTCTCCAAAGCACCTGAAGGCAGGACAAGAAGTAACAGGTGGAAGATCATTAAAGAGAGATCCTAGAACTTAGGAGAACATTCCTGACAGTAAGAACAATTAATCAATGGAATGGCGTATTTCCAGAAGTTGTGGTTCCTCTATCACTGGAGATTTTCAAGAAGAAATTGGACAGCATTTGTCTGGAATAATATAAGATCTCCTACTTGACCAGGGGTTGGACTAGAAGACCTCCAAGATCCCTTCCAACCCTATTATTCTATATTCTATTTTAACTATAGAAGCTAGTTGCAATGCCAAGGAAGCTTCTGGGTTAGACCTTCTTCATTCACGGGCCTTCCTTCCTCTACACAAAAGTTTACCACCCTGCACCATTTGTATGATTTGCGGTCACCTTGCTGGACACATTGCTTATGAAGTTCATAATCCCCCACACACAAAGACACAATTCACAAGAATTCTGTCTCCATCCTGCATTTTCCTTGGCTGAAAAAGTATATAAGATTCACAATCCTGGCTTTCTTCTTCTCCAGTGATGAGGATCATAAATAAGGCCAAGACAAAGCCTGCTAATGTTTTCATTCTCTCTTTGCATAAATGGAGATAGACCCCCCACCATCTATGGCATAGCATCCTCTAAAAACTCTTTGAAAGTCTGCCATGATTAGAATAAGTGCTAACGAGTTGGAGGACGAGATTGCAAAAGCTGGTGGCTTCCCTGATACGTTGTCGAGGCATTTTGACTGTGTGAAGCAGCTGAATTACAGCTGCCACCACCAGAATTAGGCTTTAATATATTATGAATAACTGCAATTAAGTGGAAGTGAAAGTAAAATAAATCTGCATTTTATCTGCATTTTCCCTTCCATTTAATGACAATCCAAGCTGTTGTAAGCTTTTATTTTTTTCTGACTCCAGTAACATAATGGGGGAAACTTTTGCTGAAGTAAGATCAAATTACCACATTAGTCTAAGTGTAAGCAGTTTATAACTCCAGCTGTTCTGCAAGAAGATGCTGAAATATACATTTTTCTTTGCCTCCCTGTGAGTTCCTGAAGCACACAAGGACATCCTTTTTCTGCCCTAATGGATACATTTGGTACCTGGGATGGAGATGCACCCATGAAAATATGAACAATGAACCACGTGCACCCAAGGATGAACAAGGTCACTTGGTACAATTGCAGGAATTGGGTACATCTAGTCTAGTGAAAAGAAAGACTAGGGGAGACATAAACTAGTGTTCCTATATTCGAGGGGCTATCACAAAGATGAGGAGGTCAACCTATTGTCCAAAGCACCAGAAGGCAAGACAAGAACCAATGGGTGGAAGTATCTATGGAGATTCTCAGTCATCCAGGTCATAGTTATCCCAAAGATGCTTTTTCACAAGACAACTGGACTTCCTTGTTTTTTTTTTTGAAGATATTTTGCTTCTCATCCAGGAAGCTTCTTTCACAATGGGGGGAAGCGACCTTTTAAAGTTTCAACAGATTTACCCATGATCTGGATTCAAAGTGCTGGTCCACTCCTCCCATCATGCGATCACATTTTGGGTGCTTGGCCGCTGACTGGGATTTACAGCCATTTGTAGCATCCCATGGTCACATAATAATGATTTATGATTTTTTTTAGAAATCATCATTTAGTTGAATCGCTAGGATGCCTGCTAACCTCTATCTCCACTCAACTTGCCAAAGAAACAGGGGGGAGGGGTAGTAAACATAGGGAGGAAACGGGGTTCTGAGAGCCTACAAGAATGCCAAGGTTACTAATGCAGGTATCTGACAGAGAAGTAGACTGTTCTCACAACAAACCAAAGATCTATGATTGGACAACATGAGCACCCAGGAAGTAGGGGTAAGGGAAGCTATTGTTTAACTAGGCAGATTTTTGCATGGTTTTGCTTCTTCAGTTCCGAGATGTGTATTCAATAAAGCGTATCTTTTATGGCCTTCAAAGCCTTGATGAGTCCTTTTTTGGGGGAGGGGGTTGCTGGTTGAACAGTTGACACCCTCTCCCTTCCCCAATTGATGACAGAATGCTGGAAAGGTGCCAAGCCAAAGTTGGTGGATCTGACACTTAGGTTATTCGTTTCATTAGAAAGATGTTTAAAGCTGTAAGAATGACGTCCCAAAGTGGATGTCTCCGTTCAGATAAATCTCTGGCACTTGGAGCATCTCCAAAACTGAGATCGGATTATTTGGAATGGGGGGGGAAAGAGATTCAGAACGACCAGGAAGTTGCTGAACCATTGAGCATTTTGTGTTTTGGGAAGAAAAATAACCAAACTCTTAAGCACACAAAAGCTCTTGCAAAGGTATGTGGACGCCTTGAGAGGATGAAAAAAGCAACCTTCAAAGTCTTTGGTTTATCCCCTCTCCAGAAGGAAAAGAAAACATGGTGTTGCATGTTTGGGTTTAATAAACATTTTCTTAAAAAATGGCAGGCTTTGGATTCTTTCACAGGAGAATACTGTACCCCATAAGACTGACGAATTGGTAACTGCTTAAAGACCCTCCAAAGGTTTCGAGTCTTGATCAGGGGTTTTGCTGGGAAAGGATTATTGACACATTATTTGTAGAATTTAGAATGGCTTACAATTCATATCCCAGCCTAGCAGCCATTTCCAACTCAAGACACAAAAACATACAAACACCGATCATGAAAAGCCAACATAAATAGGAAGCCCCCAAATAAAACCCCTGGCTTGATCCCAAGGTGTGCATAGGAATGTCACTTTGGTTGAGGGCAAATGCTTCTCTGCATATAAAACACACAATCCCAATTCCAACCTGCCCCCCCCATCCCTCACATACAATTAAATGAGAAAGTTTTGGTTGCATACTGATCAACTTTCTTTGGCTCATTAACATGCATGTCTCTTCTAATTAGTGTTCTAATTCACACTGGGTAAACAGCTTCTAACAGCTACTTTTCTCCCATTAATCACATAAAATATAGTCTTCACAATCAAGGAGGAAATTGAAATCTGGGACAGGGAGGGGAGCACGACACAAAGATTCACTGAACTTGGCAGCTTAGAAGGGCTGGGAATGGCAGATTTATCTCGCTGTTGGCTGGAGGAAACAGGCTTAGCTACTGATAATGGGACCAAAATTAAGTTGGTGTTTAATTTTTCTAAGGATTTGGCATAGGAGGCCCCACCCTTTTCCAAGTCAGCCCACTACTCTGGTTTTCATAGACCCTTGCTATGTCCAGGGATGTGTGCAACATACCGTATATTCCGGCGTATAAGACGACTTTTGACAGCATTGAAACAGGCACCGAACTCGGGGATCGTCTTATACGCCTAGTCGTCTTATACGCCAGAAATAAGGTAGTTTCCGGCATATAAGACAACTTTCTAGGCATGCGACTCGGCGTCGATCATCTTATACAGCAGAAATACCGGTAGTTTCTGGCGTATAAGATGACTTTCTAGGCATGCGACTCGGCGTCGGTCGTCTTATATGCCGGAAATAAGGTAGTTTCCGGCGTATGACGACTTTCTAGGCATGCAACTCGGCGTCGATAATCTTATACGCCGGAAATATTGGTATTTTCCGGCGTATAACATGACTTTCTAGGCATGCGACTCGGCGTCGATCATCTTGCGACTTGGCGTCAAACTCGGAGGTCGTCTTATACGCCGGGTCACCCTATAGGCCGGAATATACGGTAGTTTATTGTTTGCTTTACAGGGCAAATGTTCTACCTGTAGATCAGTGTTTCTCAGCCTTTGCCTTGAAGATGTGTCGGGCTTCAGTTCCTAGAATTCCATAGCCTTTGCAGTAGCCATGGTGGTGCAGTGGCTAGAATGCAGCCTTGCAGGCTAATTCTGCTGACTGCTGACTGCCAGCATGTCGGCAGTTTGATTCTCACCAGCTCTCAGGGTTGACTCCGCCTTCCATCCTTCCGGGGTTGGTAAAATGAGGACCCAGATTGTTGGGTGGAATATGCTGACTCTGTGAACCACTTAGATAGGGGCTGTAAAGCACTGTGAAGTGGTATATAATAGCTGTTGCTATTTATCATTTTCTCCTTCTTTGGATGTCATTACAAGAGACACAAGATTGCATGCAAACAATACAGACTCTCCTCTTTCTCTCCCTGATGTACCTTACATTACATTTGTCAATATTTGTTTGGCACATACTATGGGGTAAACATACTCCTTCCTTCCTTCCTTCCTTCCTTCCTTCCTTCCTTCCTTCCTTCCTTCCTTCCTTCCTTCCTTCCTTCCTTCCTGCCTGCCTGCCTTCCTGCCTACCTGCCTGCCTTCTTCCCCTTCCCCTCCTTTCCTTCTCTTCCTCACTCCCTGTTCCAACTCCCTTTCCCTCTTCTCTTCTCTTCTCTTCTCTTCCCTTCCCTTTCTTTCCCTTCCCCTCTCCTCTCCTCTCCTCCCTTCCCTTCCGTCTTTCCTTCCCTTCCCTTCTATCTTCCCTTCCCTTCTGTCTTCCCTTCCCTTCCCTCCCCTCCTCTCCTCTCCTCTCCTCTTCCCTTCCCTTCCCTTCCCTTCCCAGCAGGTTAATGGCTGCTGCTGGGTGGGGAAGGGAGTGAGAGATTGCACAAGTGATCAGGAACCTGTCAGGGAAAATGAACATCAAGTGGTGGTGGCACTGAAGAATCCGCAGCTCGGCAGGGCTGAAGCAGCCTCAACTTTCCCAAATGACATTCCCCGGGGAGACCAGGATCTCAGAATTCTGCAAGCTCACCCAGTTGAGGTACCACTATTGACAAGGTTTTGCCCTAGGAGGCAATGTTTCACCCCATTAAAGATTACAAAGTATGTGACATATGTAATATCAGCTCTGCCTGGCTCGGCTTGGGGCTCACAGGCATCCCGCCATCAAAAGAAGAAGGGGGCGGAGGAAGAAAGGGGGAAGAAGAGGGAGATGGGCTAGGGGCAAACCGACACCTTACTCTTGTATCCAGTGAGCATGGATTTCAAAGCTGGCTTGACTTTATTGCAACCATTGCTCTTAGTAAAATAATCCTTTGGTTTAACCAAATGGAGTCAAAGGCTTTTCTTTCCTAAGGGATCGGATTGGGGCAGGTCTGACCTGTGAGTTCTAGTAGCAGATAGATCTGCTCAGATCTTTCTTTAAGCTGTGGCTGATAGCTAGATGTCATAGAGATTTATAGTAAGGATGGGGCCAGAGAGATGAAATGCATATTACCTTGTCCAGCATCAAGATGCTAGTCTGAAGGACTGAGGTTTGCACCATAATGCCCATTCCATTCATTTTCCCCTCAAGATAGTTTATAACGAATGTTGATGTTCTCTTTCAAGTGAAGTTTGACTCTTTATTACTTCATAACTGAAGTCATGTCTTCAGTTATAGTCCAGAAATTGGACACCCTTATTTTTTGAATGGGTGTTGTTCCTCCCAGTTCCCAGTCAAGCTTGTTGTTCTTCCCAGTTCTCAGACCAATTTCTGGTCCAGAAATTGAACACCCTTACTTTTTGAAGGGGTGTTGTTCCTCCCAGTTCCTAGTCAAGTCTACAGCCTTGGAACAGGCTCCTTGTTGTTACCCAAGTACTATTCAGGCATGGCCTCACTGAGGTTTGGAGTGAAAGTTGTCTAGGTGCTTCCCAGCTGGGGATAGTCTTCAAGCTGAGGACTGAATCTGAGACCAATTCCTTTGGATAAGTTCTTCCAAGCAAGGGGAGAGTCCACCTGCACCAAAGTAGTGCAGCTGAGGACAAGCCCAGCCATTTGCTTCTACTTAATGTCTAAACAAAAAGAGGAAAAGTGGAAAAAATTGAACTGATTCTCCTCCATTACTGCTGTCATCTTTAATACACGGTTGCAAAAGGAGATGGGGGAAAGAATAATTTTCATTTACTGCAGAGAAAAGGGAGAAGGGCGCCGTGCGGTGGAGTTCTATCAAATCCAATCAGCCCTGATGGAATGACCAGATTGTCCAAATGTAAAGTGAATTCAAAAGCAAGTTGTTTCCTCTGTGAATACAGACCCGGATTTAATGGTGTTTTCCTCCCCCTGGGCTTCTCTCCCATCTCCCCCTCCCCCGCTCAGCCAGATTATTGAAATCGGTGGGGGCAAAATTGCTTTTGATGGGCTCAGCATTTTTAGCATTGACAGAAATTAAATGGGAAAGAAGGCGAGAAAAGGCAGGCTTCGGCGGCATATTGACTTAATATAGATTGAGCAGAGGCAAAAAGCACGAGGAGGAAGTACAATTCCACAAGAGGCAAGATGGAACGCCATGTTGCCTCATGAAAAGACTTGGTGACGGAGAAGCGGTCTGTGTGCTTTGCCCTTGGTCCTGGATTGAGCAGATGGTTCCAGGAGGGAGATATAATCATCTGTTGCATGGCACGTCACCAACGTGGCTAGGGAAAAAGTTGGGGGGGGGGGATATATATATGTGTGTCCGTGTTATCCCAAAGGTGCTTTTTTTTCCCCAAAAGGCAACTGGACTTTCTTTGTTTTTCCTTGAGGATGTTTCACTTCTCATTCAAGAAGCTTCTTCAGTTCTAACTGAATGGTGGAGAATGGAAGGATGTACATTCCTTGCAGTCATCTGGTCGTTAGTGCTCTTTCTGAGGGTGGTTGAGGCCATTTGGAGGTTTATCTCTACCCTCGGGGTCACCTGAATAGTGCAGATGGGTGTGGAACTTTTTCTGAACTGCTGAGGGGACTGTATTGTAAACAGGAGAGAGGTGGTTCAGTCCTAAAAAAGTGAAAAGGATAGCAAACAAACTCAAAATATCTGTAGCTGGATTGTGCTTACTAGAAGACAGGCAGAGAATAACTCAGAACCAGCTTTCAAGATTCTGTTATTCTATCTACAATAAAGAACAATCCCAGAATCCCAGTTGACTGTGAAGGACTGACATCTATTAAGGCTCAGTGCTTTGTAGGAGTAGCAATAGCACTAGGACTTAGACTTATATACCACTTCACAGTACTTTACTGCCCTCTCTAAGTGGATTACAGAGGCAGCATATTGACCCCAACAATCTGGGTCCTCATTTTACTGACCTCAGAAGGGTGGAAGGCTGATTCAACTTTGAGCCAGTGAGGATCGAACTCCTGGCTATGGGCAGAGTTAGCCTGCAATACTGCATTCTAACTACTTTACCACCATGGTACAGGAATCCAGCCAAAGATGTTTGATTCCATAACCATGATTCAAAAATGGCTCAGCATGAGATATAAACATTATATTAGGGTCAGTGAAGTCTATTTGTAGCTTGGCTGGCTGCTCTTACATCACACAGTTTTCCACAAAGAATTCAAAACTCAATAGTTCTATCAATTCGTTCTGCTCACACTGTAGGAAGGCATGTATAAAGATGAATAAACGAGCCCACATCTGGATCGATCATGCCATTGTTCCAAAGGATGCTTTTTTTCCAGCCCAGCTATTTTATTTGCAACTGCAAAGAAGTAACTCTAGAAGTGGTCTTTACCAGCTTGAGAAAAATAATATCCTATGTGATGCTTAGTGCCTACCTAGAGAGATGTGGTTCCCACCAATTGTATAGTTCCCACCAGTCGTAATGAGCCCATGTTGATGATGATGATGATGTGGAAAGCAACAATGCAGGCTGACGTACACTTGAAGGCATCTCATCAGACTTGTATCACCACCAAAAACAGTTTTGAAAGTGCTGCATGGTTTACCAAAATGTCAGTCTCTAAGGATCTGCCCCAGCTGGTCCCTCAGGAAAGCAAAACTCTTGACTCCATTGAGGTTAATCACAAGAATTTTTACTGAGTGATAGTGGTTGCAGAAAAGTCAGGTGAAATCTGAATGTCCCACGCAAATTGCAAAGCAATTCTTTCGTTTTCCCCCAAACCCAACCCCCACCTGACCAATCCACTGGCAGCCAATATGATGCCACAAGGTTCTTTTGAGAATGCTGAGGTGCTGGGTAGATCACAGGTCACTTTCAGGGCACGATGGCCTTGGAACCAGGCTGGAACCGGCTGGGAAGGAGTCTGCTTCTTCTCGGAAGAAAACTCCCCTTCCTAATTCCCAAGTAATTATAGCAAGGCAAAAGTACGTGCAGAATGCTAGAAGCCTTCCTTCCCCCCCCCCACTCCAGCAGATTGGCAGGACACCTGCATGGGGGACCTGAGACTATCTCAGCTGGCATTTTCAGAGCACCTTCCAACAACTGGAGTGAGGGGGACCCTCCTCATCTATTCCTCACATTTCCCCTTCTTTTGCCATTTTAATTTTCTCTCTCTTTTTTTTTTTCAGCCTCTGACACTCTCACGCTGAGATGAAAGACAAAAAACCAAGGTTCTCTTCGGATTGCTTCTTTCTGCAGGTTTCCCAGCCACCATGATTGGGGTATCAATCTTGCTGTGACAATAACCAACTTTCAATCTAAAAATGCATCAGGGAGAACAATACTTATTTCTGTCTCCAAGGGCCACTTCTGCCACAGCGCAGAAGATTTCTGCCCTTGCTTGAAAGCATTTTCAGTCCAAGGCCAACTTTGATGAAAGTTCTCTGCCGGCTGTGCTGGACTATTGAGAGAGAGCAGTTAACACCAAAAGGCTGGTGCTTATTTATTTACAAGATTTCAAAAGCCATTTTCTGTCCCTTGTTCCCCAAGCACCAGACAAGGCAGACATATAAAACAGCTTAAATCTGCAAAAAATTAGTTTTGGAGGTCAAGCTGTCTGGTTTTGATATAGATTTGGACTAGCAATCAATAGGAAACGTCAAAGAGGAATAAAATCTGGCCTTCAAGCTTCTCCAAGCATCAGGAGAAATAGGAGATGAAAGTTTTTCAAGGTCCCTAAGACCGGAAAAAGGACACCAGGTATCCCAAAGAACTGGCTGTTCCTGTAGCTCCTGAGGGCTGAGATGCCATATCACTTCCAACTAAAGGGTTTTATGTGCCCACTGACACATTTTGGGAGACTGGTGATAATTTGGAGCAAGCAAGACCTCACACAAAGTCCTCCATGTGGATGTCAGTCCCAAGGACTAGGAAACGTATGCCGAATTTCTTCTAAGCAGTTTCCTATAGACAGAAATATTGCCAAACTAAACTGAACTATTTGCATCATTAAAGACAATACTCCAGGAACTTCTAAGGAGGAGCTGCCTTAACTCTCTTCCTCCCAACTAAACAGTCTAAACTTCGTAGCCTCTTGGTCCTTTGGGATGCAGCCCCTCCCTCCTGGGGATCCAGACTACATTCCACTACAGTGGAATAATCTTAAAGACGTGAGGGGTCCTTGGTGCTCTCTGAGCTTGCTTGTTTTCTTGCAGACATTTCATTATCCTAACTAGTAACATCATCAGTGTTAGGAAGGAGTGGGGTTTGCTGTCAGTTTATATTCTGGGGTCTTGCCTGTCTGGGTGGGTGAGGGCGGTCTTAAGAGATTCTTTGGTTGGACTGTTTACTAATGGCTCTTTGGCGGTTTCTTGATTGGGGTACTGCTTACTTGATTGTTGGTCCGAAGTTGACCTTGGAGTTAATCTATGCTGATCTGAGTGATGATTCCTGGTGGAAAGGTGCTGGAGTTTGTCAATCTCAACACAACCAATGAAGAAACAGGTCAGAATTATCTACATCCGACAGAGAACGATAAGAAGGAAGGAAACCTTCAGAGAGTAAGGCAGTGTCCAGGTTCCTATTCTGCTTGAAGGAGATAGTCCTTGTTCCCTTTTAATGACAGTGTGAAAAAAAGACTGAGATTGGTATTATAATTGTTCACACCATACCTATTGTACAGGAATAACTGATTCACATGATGTATCAGCAGGGAGGTTTTCAGTTTCATAACAAGATAAATCCATGAAATAAAGCAATTTCCATTGTTACTGGCATCACACAAATACAGGGCACATTTTTCTATGCAGCCGTCTCGTCTGTACAATTGTATCATCCCATTTCTTCAACACATGCGTTTGAGCAAGCTGCTCTCTTGGGTAAGTGATTAACCCAGTGTTCCAGGACTAGTCATTGTTGGTGTCTTGGTTAGATTGGAAATGGCGGTTGCCACCTTCCTGTTGCTAAGGAGGCCATGAATTTATCAGAAAGAAAGAAAGAAAGAAAGAAAGAAAGAAAGAAAGAAAGAAAGAAAGAAAGAAAGAAAGAAAGAGAGAAAGAAAGAAAGAGAGAGAGAGGGAGGGAGAGAGGGAGGGAGGGAGGGAGGGAGGGAGGGACTACTATATGATAGTCCTATCAGGGTTATCTTGAGGGAACAGGATTTTTCTGAACTTTGCTTTGTGATAAAAAAGAAAAAAAAAGAGGGCAGAGAAATTCTGTATATTTTGAAAAATCTTTCCTCTCTTTTCCTATTGGATCTGACTTTCCTGGGAGGTTTGAAGCAATGCCAAGAAGTATTGTCCTCATACATTTGTTTGGTCTTCTGGAGCTATAAATCAAAGACTTTACACTAGTTTGATTTTTTTTCCTTGAGCAACAGCTGCCTATGCATGTTTCTCTTCTCTGTTCTGATGTCATAGATAATTCATCAACCCATTCACCCATCCTTCTATTTTCCCATACAGTTAAGCTCTGGAATTCTATCCTATAAGTTATGGGGGAAAGACCTCAGTTTTGGTGAACTTACAAACAGGTTAGAAAAATGCAGGCAGTGTCCAGCCCTCATTGTGATGGCTTCCAATTGTGATGGCTATAGAATGAGAATGAACAAACGTCTGGAGATAGGAGGAAACACAATGGGTGAAATCATGGTACAGAATGAATGGGTGTTCTGTCATTTTTCCCAGTTTGGGGAAGTGGCCTTTTATAACAAAAACAAAACAAATGTTGAGTTTCTTTTGGGAACTATATTGCAATTGTTCTGTGGAAATAAGTAAACTACTAATTTTGGGCAGAAGAAATTCAACAAGATGCAGTTCAGTGGCAAGGAAAGAAAGATCCTACACTTAGGCAGAGAAAAACCAAATGCATAGATACAGGATAGGAAGCAACTCTGAAGGGAATCTAGGAGTCCTGGTGGATCACCACTTAAGTATAAGCCAGCAGTGTGCAGCCAATGTAGTCCCAGGCTGCATCAAGAGAGGGATAGCATGACGATCACAAGAATACTATACTAGTAAGGCCACACTTGGAATTACTGCATCATGTTCTGGTCATAATGATGCAAAACAGATGCCAAGACTCTAAAAATAGTGCACAGTGCAGAGAAGAGCAACAAAGATGATAAAATATCTGGAAGCTAAACAGTTAAGAGAAGAAGGTATGTTTTAGCCCAGCTGGCTCAGGAATTCTGGGTGTTGCAGTCCACCAGTCATAAAAGAGCCAAGGTTGACTACCCCTGTTTTAGCCTGTTGAAGAGAAGGCTTAGGATTGACATGATAGCTGTCTTCCAGTACTTAAAGGGCTGTCACAGAGAATAGGGATTTATTCTTCATAGAATCAACTTGGAAATAAGGAAAAGTTTCTCGATGGTAAGAACGATTAAGCAATAGAACAGCTTGCCTTCCAGAGATGTAGGTGCTCCATCACTAGAGATTTTCAAGAAATGATTTGACAACCATTTGTTCATTTGTTCAACCATTTGTTGAGAAGGAGATTGAACTGGCAGACCTCCAAGGTCCCTTCCAGCCCTGTGACTCTATGACATTCTTCTGGATGAAAAAAAAAAAGATGATCCAGGGACACTATGTGGTGATTGGACGTCAAGATGTCCCACTGCTATCTATTACCTCAAAGGCCAATTTATGGCAAAGCAAAGCGTGTGACTGGGAGAAGTCCCTGGAATTTTCTTAGCAAGGTTTTCCAGAAGTGGTTTGCCATTGCCACCTTTCTAGGGATGAGAGAGTGACTGGCCTCGACTGACACTGGTGGTATCAGGCTTTCACATCTTGTAACTTGCATTTACTAGTGACAATGTCTTGTGCTGCCTCGCAATATGGCTTTGGCCCAGATAGATCACACACGGCATGAAAGATGGCAACAATTGGCTTTTGTGGCACTTTTCCTCACAGTGCAACACAAACAATGGAGTAATAAGAGGGAAGAGCTGAGTTTGGTTAGAAGTCCTAAACATTTCAACAAGTTATCTGGAGAAGTAGGATTTCACTACATCACTAAACATCACTGAGCTACAGTGCATTGGCTGAGGGGCTCGTTCAATATTTTGCAAGCAAGATCTGGAGAAGACATCCTGGTAAATCAAAAGTTTTGCCTCGCTGCACTTGCCTGCCCCAATGCGTTCTACATCCAATCCATTGAGATGATGTCAAAAGGGAAAGTATAATCAATGGAAGAAAATATTTTTAGTTTAGGTTGCACTGTGGGATCCTTGGTGTTTTCTCCGCTGGGTGGTTTTCTTACAGATGTTTCATGACCCAACTAGAGAACATCATGGGTGCTAGAAGGGAGGAGGAATTGCAGAGTGGAGGAGAAGGAGGACTGTGGCTTCCTTGGTGCTCTCTGAGCTTAGTTTGTTTGGTATCATTTCATTCAAACGTTTCATTACCCAACTAGATAATGTCATTAGTGCTAGAATGGAGTGGGGTTTCTTCTCTGTGGCTAGCCCTGTCAGTGTGGGTAGGAGTATTCTTAATGGTTTCTTAATTAGACAATTGTTTACTATAGGGCTGTTTGTCTGAATTATTAGTTCCTTGATTGGGGTGTTGTTTACTTCTTGATTGTTGAACTGGTAGTCATCTTGGTGTTTATCTCTGCTTATCTGGGTGTTGCTTGCTAACAGTGTTTTGGTGTTTTTGTTTCCTTTTTAACTTTTTGATTGTGCAAATTACAACTATCTTTGACCAAAGAAAAGGACTCTCAAGTTCCTCTGAACTATATTGGCCAGAGGTTGTCCTGATTTTAAACATGGTACAAATCTGTCTTCTCTTTCCTTGCACATCTATTCATGCATTACTTGCATGCACAACCACATTTGGTTCAGAAATGACTGTTTACAAGTATTGATGTCACTCCGTGCCAAATGTACATTGGCCCAGACCGTCGTGGAAATGAAATCTGTTTGCTTTCCCACTGTAACATATGACATTTTTCTAATTAGGGCAATGTTTAATTTACTGTCTGGTGGCTTTTTGAATAAATATAAATTGTCATGCTAAAGTGACAGGTATAAAACCCAGGGTAGCTGTGTTAGTGAGGTTAATCTGTTCTTAATCAAATCAGTTCTGCTTTGCTTTCTCCTGGGAAGCAAGAGATAATAGCCCTCTATAACAGGAGATAAGACAGACTTTTGGCTGGAATTCCTGGAAGGGTTAGATTGGCCTTGATAATGGGTATATTTCTCTCTCTCTCTCTCTCTCTGTGTATGAGGGTGAGTGTGTTTTAGAACTGAAATATTTCCCTGCTTTAATGCAGTATGTGTGTGTGGGTGGGTGGGTGTGGGTGTTCTTGCAATTTAATTCAGCAGCAGAACTGGAAAAAAGATAGTTACTAGCCAGATGTACATTAAGCAAATGATAAAGCTATCGTGTGTACCAAATGAAACCTAGTTTCCTTCGTAACTCTCCATTGGGCAATTGGGGAAGATAGTAGATATTTAGAACATAGAATAATAGGGTTAGAAGAGACCTTGGAGGTCGTCTAGTCCAACTCTCTGCCCAAATAGGAGTCCTTATACCATCCCGAAGTGTCCAATCTCTTCTAGAAAGCAGTGATGGAGACCCCACAACTTCTGGAATCAAGCCATTCTCTGATTGATTGTTCTCATTGTCAGGAAACATAGAACACAGAAAAATAGAATTGGAAGGGACCTTGAAGGTTTTCTAGTTTAAGCTTTGCCTAAGCAGGAGTCATTTCGGACAAATAGTTGTCCAGTCTCTTTTTGAAAGCCTTCAGTGATGGAGCACCCACAACTTCTGAAGGCAAGTCTTTCCACCGGTTAATTGCTCTCACTGTTAGGAAATTTCTAGGCTGGCTCTCTCTTTAATGGTCTTTGGAGGGTTAAGTCAGTAAGACAGACAGAAGGCAGATTGGAAAGAGACATGTCCGTAACCCAAGATACTAGCCAATAAACTCCGTCACCGTCTTTTTCTTAGCTTAGCTTAAGCCAGGATGGAACCGCACAACGGTTTTCCTTCAACTTTTACAGAACTGGGAAAATGTACGGTTTGATCATTTGTGTTTTCAAGGAAGCAAGCGCACTTTCAGAACTGCAATCTCAGTAAAATGAAGTGGCTTCAACCTAAAGCAGTGGTGGCGAACCTATGGCACGGGTGCCAGAGGCAGCACTCGGAGCCCTCTCTGTGGGCACACGTTGCCCCAGCCTTGTCTCCCCCCATGGCCCCCTCTTCACCAGCAGCCCCCCCTGGAGGAGAGTCACCCCCAAGGGGGCCCACATGGAGCAGCGCAGCCAAGGATATGCAGCCAGGCAGCGTAGACAAGACTCTGCCCTCATGCCCCAACGCGCACAGTTGATGCTGCGGGGCGTGGGCAGAGGGTGCGGCCACCATGGTGCTGCTGGGCTGCCTGGGCAATCTGCAGTGGCCTTGGAAGCGGTGAGTGGCCCTGCGGACAGGCGGGGTAGGGGACAAGGTGGGGGCAGGGCAGGGGAGGGTTGGGGGGTGGAACGGGGGCGGGGCCAGGTTTTGGGCACTCGGTCTCTAAAAGGTTCACCATCACTGACCTAAAGCATTCCAATGTGCATCTAAGGATTTCCAAACTGAAACCTTGATAATTTTAGGACTTCTTATTAAAAAAAAAACCAGACTTTTATTTGTGGAAGAATGCTAATTGAATGGATCCTTACCCAGTCTTCTGACATTAAAGCTTTTCACTTGGATTATTTTGGTTGAAAGATTAAAGACATTTTCTCTTGCTCTGTTTCTTCCCCCACTCTCCATCTCTCTGCCATAAATTAATGATATAATAAATAATCGGCGGATAGCAATTGCGCATCCTTCAAAGCACAGAAGGTTTTATTTTTTTTTCCTCATACAACCTGGCCCCATGTTATGTATTTATTTCCAATGAAATCTTGCAGGGGGGAAATATGCATGAAATATGCATTTGTTTTTCTTTTCTTTTTTTTTTTGCAAATCAAACAACAACAAAACCTGAAACAAACCCTGGAAGTAAGCCTCATTGTATGTAAAACAAGCTTAGTCGTCGTTGTTGTTTTTTTGACATGTTTAAAGTCCCATATATTCTGTGTACTGGGCAAAGGAAGAGGGATAGATACCATCACTTTTCTATTATTTATAACCTTTGGGGTCTTCCCACTGGCATTGATAAAGAGTTTATTGTCTGTATTGAAGCTGGCTATACCATAAATTGTAGTGTTATATGATAAAGGGGAAGTTTAGAGCAGGAGCTGACATCCAAGAGAGGCAGGAAGTACAGTTCTGCTCCACAATAATCTGCTTTGGGCTGGAGCTGCAAGACTTTTAAATGTTTACTTCCATTCATTCATTCCCTTGCATTGGGTTTCCCTTGAAATTCCCAAGGGGAAATTCAGGTGATAGGAAACAAGGCTTCGCAGATTTATTCAGCGCAGGATATAAAATTGCATGGAAGCTCCAGGCTGGGTGGATTTGTCCGGTCAGGGGTAGGCAACCTTGGCTCTTTTAGGGCTCGTGGACTTCAACTCCCAGAATTCCTGAGCCAGCATGGCTCAGCTTGGAAACCTCAGCGTGGCTGGCTCAGGAATTCTGGGAGTTGAAGTCTACCAGTCATAAAAGAGCCAAGGTTGCCTACCCTTGGTCTAGGTGGTGAAGGCACGAGACTAAAAAGGCCTGCTTTAGCCACGAAAGCCAGCTGGATGACTTTGGGCCAGTCACCAGGAGATTGAGAAATCTAGTCCTGCCTAGGTATGAAAGAGCTGAGGTGGCACAGCAGTTAGAGTGCAGTACTGCAGGCCACTTTAGCTGACTGTGTTCAGCAGGTCAGCGGTTCAAATCTCACTGGCTCAAGGTTGACTCAGCCTTCCATCCTTCCGGGGTAGGTAAAATGAGGACCCAGATTGTTGGGGGCAATGTAAATATATATATACATTGCTTACTGGTGTACACCGCTTAGAGAGTACTTGTACTTAAAGCGGTATATAAGTCTCATAAATAAATAAAAATAAATGAAAGCCAACTGAGTAACTGTCAGAACCCCTTCTTTCCCTGGCAGGGGAACCTATTTCATTTCTTCTTCATTTCTTCTGAGGGTTCTGCCATTTTCCTAAGGGGGAGTTCATGTGATAATCAGAGATTTTCTACAACTTTCCCTAGGAGAAAATCAAAAGCACAATCCATAGTTCATTGCTCAGAAGCATATATGTTTTTTTTATTTTACTTTTATTTTCCAAGGGAGAAAAATAATATTAAAAAGAGGACATATGATTTGACCCTGTGAAACATATTTGCAGAAAGCTGCAATATGCTTAGCTCAGGTCTTCAAACAAACAGGCAAACTGTGGAGTGTCTTGCATACAGGTGTGGTGTGTTCATATTTGTAAATATTCCGCTTTAGTGGCAGAAAAACGGAGCCTTTTTTTTTAAAAAAAAAAAGAGCTCACATTGTAGCAACAGAAGTAATGTGGAATTTCATAACAAAGACAAGTTGCTATTTCTAGAGGACTAAATAAAAGCCATTTATAGAAAGGGGAAAAAAAACTGTGTTAAAGTTAATTTAATTGCTTCTAGTTAACATAAAAACATAATATAGGAAAATGTCAGCAAATGTTAATTCTCACTTCTGCTAGTGGTTGTTAACAGCTCTTTCTGTTGTTAATAATTCTATCGCACATGTACACACATACACCACCCCCTCCTCATGACGGTATTTCTTTATTTACAGCGTTTTTAATTCTGGGCAATCCTCTGCAAGGTCCCTTCCAACTTTACTACTATTACTATCTGTCTTTTCAAAGAGATAAAACTGATGATGATGATCATCATCATCATCCAATGACTGCTTAAAAATAGGGAGTCATCGCGATGTAAAAAAGATGTTGAGACTCTAGAAAGAGTACAGAGAAGAGCAACAAAGAGGATTAGGGGACTGGAGGCTAAAACATATAAGGAACGGTTGCTAGAATTGGGTATGCCTAGTTTAACGAAGAGAAGGACAAGGGGGGACATGATAGCAGTATTCCAATATCTCAGGGGCTGCCATAAAGAAGAGGGAATTAAGCTATTTTCCAAAGCACCTGAAGGCAGGACAAGAAGCAATGGGTGGAAACTAATCAAGGAGAGAAGCAACCTAGAACTAAGGAGAAACTTCCTTACAGTGAGACCAATTAATCAGTGGAACAGCCTGCCTCCAGAAGCAGTAAATGCTCCAACACTGGAAGTTTTTAAGAAGAGACTGGACAGCCATTTGTCTGAAATGGTGTAGGGTTTCCTGCCTGAGCAGGGGGTTGGACTAGATGACCTCCAAGGTCCCTTCCAACTTTACTACTATTACTATTACTACTATTACTTCTTTTCGAGATCCATATAGGAAATTCAGTGATTAAATTTGCATCTCCACTTTCCTTTAGGAATTAAATAGTTAAAAGGGAGGTCTTCAATAGAATAGTTCTGAGAGAATTAACAGAATAACAGAGTTGGAAGGGACATTGAAACTCTTTTAGTAATAATAATAATGATAAAGTTGGAAGGGACCTTGGAGGTCATCTAGTCCAACAGGACAAATGGCTGTCCAATGCCCTGCTGGACCTTATGCCATTCCAGACAAGTGGCTGAAATGTTTTATGTTCCCACAAATGGTCTAAGTCCAGCTTCTCTTGAGTTCCATTAAATCATAGCTAGCACCAATTTAGTACTCATCATTAGTTGACCGCATTTGTGTAAATAGGCATGAGCAATAATGCAGCTTAAGTAATGTGTGATTCTTCGCACATAACATTTATCCAGGTTAAAGAACATTACTATTGTTATTATTTCTCTTCTGAAGAACACTTAGCAAATCCTGGTAATTTACAATCAAATTAAGCTTTAACCCAAAGCTTATGAATTGCCCAAATACCAGCTGTGGGGTTCTAAACACAGCTGTTCTTTCTTTCTTTCTTTTTTTTTTTTGTAAACTAAACATTGTGAGGTCAAATAATTTTGACAATTGCATTTTTACAGCTCCTAATGTTGCAATAAGTGCGGGAATCCTTTTGCCAATTTATTCCGTACGCTCCGTATTTCATTACTTCAACGTTTCACACCCCAACCCTGCAGTCCCCAACAGCTGAAAACAACAGCAAAAAGTGAAAATTTGACTCCCAGCTGCAGAAGAGTTATGTATTACAATCATGTAAAGGCTGGCTTTATGAAACTAAAGAAATCTGCAATGCTTTTATTTTTTTTTTTGCAAGGGATGGAACCAGAAAATCTCCTATTCAGCTGCTAGATAGCATTCCTGCTGTTCAAGGACTCTTTTGGCCATATAAAATATAAATTAAGCAAAGCTCTTGATGTTGAAACACATGGAAATTGCCTCCAATAGCTGCCGTGCTCTGCCTTTGCTCAATTTAATATGCTCCCCCTTGCCCTTTCTTAGTGCAGTCATTCTTTGGGGCAGTGTTGCTGACCTACAGGGCAGGGTTGATACTGGGTTGATACACGGTTGGGATACCATAACACACTTGGGGCTGAGCAAGTTTTCAACTTTCTTTGACAAGAGTATTCACAGAGAGAACCATTCTCGCCCAACGCTTTAATCTCAGTGCATTTGGCAAGGATTTTAATTATGTATTGCATAATTATGCATTGCCTCCTGCAGGAAAGGACACCAGCACATAAGGCAACAGACCTAAATACAAGAGACGTCATAAATGTAACTATTCCGCCCCCCACCCCGAGACTATTAGATTAAAGAAAGAAAAGCAATAAACATCTTGGAGTCTTTGCCCTCATTTGGCATAACATGAGAAGCTTATTTTCTACTAATTCAGTAATCAAATGAGAGAGGGATGGATGATTCCTCAGATCCATGGAAGTTGTAAATTAGTCATTCCATCAAGGATCTTCAAATGGAGGGTCAGAAACCCCAACAGGTTCCAAGCAAACAAATCAGGGCACATGCCACTTTTTAAATGGAGACTAACAGAAGTGGAAGGGACCTTGGAGATCTTCTATTCCAACCCCCTACTCAAGCAAAAGACCCTATACCATTCCAGACAAATGCTTGTCTAATCTCTTCTTAAAGCCTCCAGTGTGGGAACACTCACAATTTTTGGAGGCAAACTGTTCCACTGATTAAGTGTTCACACTGATAGGAAATCTGTCTTAAATCTGACTAGGTTTGCCAAGAGGAAGCAAATTTTGTTTTATATCTCTATCTATCTATCTATCTATCTATCTATCTGTCTGTCTGTCTGTCTGTCTGTCTGTATACACACACATACAGATAGAGATAGAGATAGATAGATAGATAGATAGATAGATAGATAGATAGATAGATAGATATAGAGATTGATAGATGATAGATGATAGATATATAGATATAGATATAGATAGATATAGATATAGATATAGATATAGATATAGAGTGGTGGGATACAGCTAGTTCGCACCAGTTCAGCAGAACCGGTAGCTTATATATATACTGATTATTGGTTGCATTTGCATAATATATGACCTTTGCTTAGCTAACCTTGTGTCTTCTGTTTTTTTTTTTCTGATTTAGTATATGGTACAAAGCCAGCCTATTCAATTAATTTATGATTCACCGTATTGAATGAGCCTACAAAATGGGTTAATTCAAATAACCATGGTTGTGAACACAGCCCCTGTGTTTCGGGCTGCAGCTGAAGCCGTAGAAAAGTTAAATGCCAGAATCTCTTCATTTTATTGTCTCTTTTGATAAATTAAAAGAAAATAGAGCCAGATCAAACAAAGAGCCCGCGAAAAGTCTCCCTTCTCGCATCATCTCCATAACAGCCCTGTGTGATACAGCAACTTTCACGGCATTATGCAAAGGAATATTTATATGGGTATGTGTGTGTATAAAGCAAAAATCTATTTTAATTTAAATCTAATTACTTGCCTCCAGAAAAGAAGAGGAAACCAAAAACTGCAGTCAGCTTAACTCTTCTTTGTCTGCATTCACACATTCTGCTAAATCCCACTTTTCTTTAATTTGCTAGGTGCATCCAGCAGGCTAAATCTTAAACCAAGATGCTAAGATTAAATTCATCCTTTGCAGGATGAAGACAAAATAAGAGATAGCTCAATTTTTAAACCTCTATGAGCAGAGAAGAGTTAATAGCTCCACATCAAATTAATCTACAGGAAGAAAAAAATTGTACTGATGTATAGGTTATTTATATGTGTATAGGGTATATTTATTGGGTTTGTCTAGTCTAGTGAAAAGAAGGACTAGGAGTGATAGGATAGCTGTGTTCTAATATTTGAGGAGGTCAACCTATTTTCCAAAGCACCAGAAGGCAAAACAAGAAGGAATGGATGGAAACTAATCAAGGTGAGAAGCAACCTGGAACTAAGGAGAAACTTCCTAACAACGAGGACAATTAACCAAAGGAACAACTTGCCTCCAGAAGTTGTGGGTGCTCCATCACTGGAGGCTTTTGAGAAGAGACTGGACAGCCATTTGTCCAAAATGGTATGGGGTCTCTTGCTTGAGCAGGGGGTTGGACTCCAAGGTCCCTTCCAAATTTGTTATTCTGTTGGATAGAATTAGATGGGATGAATTGGATGGGAATTGGATGGGATGAAGATTAGATAGACTTGTCTTTATTAGTTAGTTAATTAATTAGCTGGCTGGCTGGCTGGCTGGTTGGTTGGTTAGTTGGTTAGTTGGTTCAAATGGGTTGTTAACTTCTTTACTATTTCATTCAATGCTGGATGGTCATTCTTATTTTTGGTGCAAAATGCTTATCAGCCCAATGCATTGTTCAAAGCAGAAATGTTATATCTATTCTATTGTAAGATCTTACATGAGCGTACACCAATGTCTCCATGTCAAGATGGAGAGAAGGGTTGAGTAGCTTATCTGTTCTTGGTCCTACACTGTTTCATTTATTTATAAAAGACTTGGGTAAGGGTTTAGAAAAGATTACAATTCAGATTAGCAGGGATAAGGAGGACAGCAAACCTCTTACAGGACAGATCTGGAAGAATCCTGGCACCAGACACCAATCAACAAGATAAAATTCAGCAGGAAGAAATGCCAAGGAGGTCCTACGTTTTGAGCAATAAGAACAAAAGACCCAAGTAGAAGATATGGGGGAATCATACTGGGCTATATTATATGTAGTAAAGATCTGGGTATCTTGATGGATTACAAGTTGGACACGAGGCAACATTTCTGATGCTGCTGCAAACAACCAGGCAGGAATCAAATGCAATTCTAAGCTACAGAAGGATAATTGTTCTTTATTCTGTGCTGATCAGATTGCTCCTAGAATATTGTGTCCAGTTTTGGGCAATACATTTTAGGAAGGGCATATTCAATGTTCCAGGCCATAAGGAATTGGGAAAGAAAACTTAATGAGGAGCACTTGAAGATCCTATTATATAATTCAGAATAATAAGATTGGAAGGGAACTTGGAGGTCTTCTAGTCCAACCCCCTGCTTGAGCAGGAGAGCCTATACCATTCCAAACAAATGACAGTCCAGTCTCTTCTTGAAAACCTCCAATGATGGAGCACCCACAACTTTCAGAGGTAAGATGTTCCACTGATTAATTGTTCTCACTGTCAGAAAAATTCTCCTTAGTTCTAGGTTGGATTTCTCTTTAAAGATCTTCCATCTGTTACTTCTTGTCCTGCTCTCAGGTACTTTGGTGAATAGGTCAATGCCTTCTTCTCTGTGACAGTCCCTCAAGTACTAGAAGACTTCTATCATGTCACCCCTAGTCCTTTTCTTCATTAGACTAGACGTACCTAGTTCCCTCAAGTGTTCATTGTATGGTTTAACTTCCAAACCCCTCATCGACTTGGTTTCTCTTCTCTACACTTTTTCCAGAATCTCAACATCTCTTTTGTACCATGGTGTCTGGAACTGGATGCAATATTCCAAGTGTGGCTTCACCATTTCAGCCTGGAGAAGAAAAGACTGCAAAGATATGACAAGTACCTAAAAGGCCATAAATAAAGAACATAGAGGAAAACTGTAGAGTTGTTATAGAAGTCAAGACAAGAAAGGATATATTTAAATTAAAAGAAAGTAGACTTCAGCTAGCCATTAGGAAGAAAAATGGTAAAAGCTGGTTAGAGGAGCTGAACAACTATCTACGGGGATGCTGTAATAGAAACTGCCTGCCCTGAGAATAGCATATAATTCTGGAATCTCCAAAGTCACTTCCAATGTTTTTACTCAAGGATGACACTACATTATGGAACAATTAGAGTTTGCAAATCAGAAAAAAAATCATACTCATATCATTCATTTGTGATTTGTGATCCAATTCCCCAAATCAATTTGATTCAACTAAGCCTCTATGCCAGTGGTTCTCCACCTGTGGGTCGGGACCCCATTTGGGGTCGAACGACCATTTCACAGTCGCCAAACAACGTAGTCCGCCATTTTTTCCCCCTTTTCCTTAGCTGTGCTACTCCCTTTTATTCTATTGGCTTTTGAAAGCCAATAGAATAGACTCTCTTGAATAGAGTCTAATTCTATTGGCTTTCAAAAGCCAATAGGAATTGTCCAGGCTATCTCTGCCCTGCTGAGCCCGCCAAAAGCCCCAGTCTGCAAACGGTCCTGCACCAGTTGAGTAGTCCTCGACTTACAACTGGTTGAGTAGTCCTCGACTTACGACTGGTTGGGGGTCGTGACATTAAAAAGATTGAGAACCACTGCTCTATGCCATCAACTCCATTCAATTTGGAATCCAAATTTAGAGGGGGGGGGAAATGCCCAGATCCACTCAACAGCATCTGATCTGAAGCAAAGATTTGAATAAATATACCAATTCAATCCAGGAACTGAATTTAATTTGGACAGTTGATTAAATCACTTTCCAACTAAATCTCTGAGCTGAGTATTTGCATGCCTCCAGTAACAGCTTTGTGAAAAGAGAAAAAACCTCATTCTTCCTTGCTCACTAAGGCTTATCTTGGAAATGAAGTAAATTATTTTTTTCTCCCTGATCTAATAAGGTCTTAAAGTGTGTAAAAGGGTTGTTTGCATTATCTAAATGCAAATCTTATACATGCACACACAGAGAGACATACATAACCCAGCGAAGCTGCGACACCAAGATCCCAAAGAATCCAATAAATGTTATGCAGTTAGCGTGGGATAGAATGTGAAATAGCTGTTTTATTACACAGCCAGTCTACAAGACCAGTGTCCTTTTCCTGTTGGCGGGAAGATCCATCGGTAGCAACTCAAAGTCTGTAAGTAGATTTCATTATGGAAAGGCAGTGGGGGGGGGGGGAGGCCACAGGCAGAAAAATCCATTAAAATGTTTTCAATTGCTTTACATATTCTTCTGTGATAAAAAATAGCCCCTACATCTGAATTTAAGAAGCTTTTGCTTAAAGAGGACCAGATGGATATTAAAGAGATTATACCAAAGAAGGGCATTATTGACAAAATAAAATAGGCATCAGGAAGGACAGAAGAAAGGTGTTTCACTTGTGTGTTTCTTAAATAGCTTTCAAGGGAAAGATCATATAGAAAATTTGAAAGGTGTTATCCAGAGCAAGTTTCCTCCAACATGGCGTCCTTTCCACACAGCCACACAGGTTGGGTGGCAGCTTCAGAAATTGTCATCCACTGGTGAGGGGACAGCAAATTTGGTAAATTTTGGTTGAAAGTGTGAAGAACACACAATTCTCTTCTCCCTGTGCTTACTCACAAGTACTGGATTTTTTATATATATAAAAAATGCCTGTTTCAAAGCTGGATAATGTTCCAGGATATTTTCTGGGGCTTCCATGACAGCAGTGGTAGATCTCAGCCCAAAATAAATATATCCAGAATATGTAACTCCAAATAAATGTTTTCTTCATATTTAGGCCCCAGTTCTCACATACCAACACAGAAGGACATTTACCCAAGTATGCTTTCATATTCTTCCTTCTGCCATCTTGGATATAGAATAGAATAGAATAGAATAGAATAGAATAGAATAGAATAGAATAGAATAGAATAGAATAGAATAGAATAGAATTAATGGAATGGAATGGAATGGAATAGAATAGAATAGAATAGAATATAGAATGGAATAGAACAGAACGGAACAGAACAGAATAGAATAGAACGCTCACTTTTCTCCCTTATTTCGGTCATTTAACTTACAAATGGTTCCATCTAATACACAGCCTATTGCAGAAATCCTCCTTCATACTTGCTTCTGGTAACTTCACAGATTTTAGATATTTTTCTTAGAATAAACATCTTTACAGTTTTTCTGGGTTTGGCTCTTGATTTTTCTTTGGTAAAGCAAACTACAAACATAAACATTTATATTTTTTTTTATTCTTACGAACTTCTTTCATATTTGTCTCTTATTCAGGTTTGTCTTTTATCCGGATGACGAATTCCCAAAAAAATCCAGTATCACAAAGGCATTGCCCATATGGATCATCTGCGAACAATATTTCTTTATACTTTGAACTTGAAACAACTGTTCTGTCAGAGATAAATAGAGAATGGCCCAAGCTGCACCATGCCAAGGATTTTAGGTAAATTGATACTGATGCTCTATAACAGGGCTCTTCAAACTTGGCCCTTTTATGACTTCTGGACTTCAACCTGCAAAATTCCTCAGCCAGGCACATGTGCCTGGCTGAAGAATTCTGGGAGTTGAAGTCCACAAGTGTGTCTGGCTGAGGAATTCTGGGAGTTGAAGACCACAAGTCATAAAAGGGCCAAGTTTGAAGAGCCCTGCTCTATAACAAGGTCACCATCAGAATGAGACTGCTCGTATCTTTCTGAAAAGAGATCAAGACACTTACAGACCAGATCTTTTTTTCTCTTGTCATTTGCATTTATTTGCTTGCTTTTGATGGAGGAGATTAGGTAATAAGTTTCAGAAAAGACAAAAAGCTTCCATTTCGGGCCCGTTGTGACGAAAGCAGCTTTTTGGTTCTTGAATGACGCCAACTTTTGAAGGCAAATATTTTTGGCATTCTTGGAATTCACAAAACGTCTCAAAGGTGCTTTTTCACGAGGCAACTGGACTTCCTTTGTTTTTCTCTGAAGACATTTCGCATCTCATCCAAGAAGCTTCTTCAGCTCTGACTGGATGGAGAAGCTTCTTGGTTGAGAAGTGAAATGTCTCCAAAGAAACACAAGAAAGTTCAGTTGCCTCTTGAACAAGCACCTTTGAGACAACTATGACCTAGATGACTAAGAATCTCCATAGGCAAATTCACAGAATGGCAAATGTTTGTACATCAATCAAGTGGTAACTTTTTTTTTCCATTTTGGTACCTTTAAGTTGGTCTTGACTCCTGGCGATTGCTTGGATGAGTCATTGCGATTTTCTTGGCGAGCTTTTCCTAAACTATTTTGTCACTGCTTCTTTTTTCCTAGGGCTAAGAGTGTGTGACTTCCTAAGGTCACCCAGCTGGCTCCTGGGTTCGATTAAGCCTTTAACCCAGCGGTTCTCAACCTATGGGTCGCGACCCCATTTGGGGTCGATCGACCATTTCACGGGGGTCGCCAAACAAGGCGATCCGCCATTTTTCCCCCTCAGGGGGCGGCGCCGCGCATGCGCGGCACGTTTGTGTGACGGGGGTTGCCGTCATACAAACGCTGAGAAACGCTGCTTTAACCCCTATACCAAACTGGGTCTCTCCAGTAGTCTTAGCCATCATAAACTCTTGTTTAACAGAAATCAAATGGGCGAGGTTGCTCAAGGCTACCTCAGTCTACTTTATCTTTTCTAGATTTTATAGGCAGGTGGACGTAATTCCTTTCCTGTCAATACACCTCATGTTTGCCCCCTCCTTTCATTTAAAAATTTTCTAAGTAGATAGAGGTGGAAGTCAGAATGCAAACAGAGTTGGGAATCAGAATCTTGGAAATAAAGGTTACATTGAAGTTAAGCAATGCCATGATGGTACGCTGCTTGTTTTATTTATCTTTTTTAAAGAACAAAAAAAATCTAAACATAGAATCATAGGGCTAGAAGTATCCTTAGAGGTCTTCTAGTGCAACCCTCTGCTCAAGGCAGGAGACCTTATACAACACCATTCCAGTCAAATGGTTGTCCAGTGTACATTTGAAAACCTCCTGTGATGGAGCACCCACAACCCCAGGAGACAAGCTATTCCATTGATTAATTGTTCTTGCTATGGGGAAATTTCGCTTTTGTTCCAGGTTTGATCTCTATTTAACAATTTACTGTATGGTTGCCCATCAAAGACCTCCAGTAGAAGAAAACCATGGCCAATGAGAAGAAATGGGAAGCTCTGCATCTAGACATATGCATAGCAAAACAAAATGGTCTATCTACAAGAGAATTTGGGAGGACCGGCCCTATTTACCAAGCCCTACTAACATAAATGCTCCCTACAGTCCTGCAGAACATCTGTCTCTACATGCTGGATGGAGATTTATCTCCTGCACTCACGATGGAGTTGAAAGAAGAGCAGGAGAAGAAATTAAACTTCCAAGAAAAAAACATAGCATGTCTTAATAACAAAGAAATATTAAAGTTGTTTTCGCTTATAAATGCTTCTGGCACAGGGTTTAAACATGTAGGGTTTTCAATTGCCTGCATTCTTTGAAAAGTCAGCATCTCAATCTCTTTCTCTCAACTCTCCTTTTAAATGTTGGCCTTTTGTTCCTGGCCTAATTAGCTTTGATGTAGGAAAAGAGGCATTGTTCCTGAGCGTTCGTCTCTTCTTTCAGGGCACAGATATATATGCCCATTTAAAAAAAAATGTAGACTTTTAAAGCTTTTGTCTGCATATGTCTGTTTTTTTTTAAAAAAAATCGATATTTTCTTTCCTTGCAATCCACTTGGGCTGCCAATCTTTTGCCTCAGTTTCCCCGTATGCTGCTGTTTAATATTTCATCAGCTCCACCCTATCAGAGAAAAGCAGCCTGGCCTCATTAGACAATTAATGGCAGTCTTGCATCTGATCTGCCTTCACTTGTGACAAGGGCAGCCAATAATTAGAAGAGGCTGTTTATTAGAAGCTCCGCTTTTGATGCGGTCCCTGGGATTGCCCAGCCCTTTGGCAAAGCTTTTTTGTTTGTATTGGTTTTTTTTTTAAAAAAAGAAACTGTTGCACAGCCATGTGGTTCCAGGAACAGTTGGTGACAAAAGATGTGCTTTGAAAAACTAAAGATGTTTGTGTGTATGTGTGTGTGTGGGGCGGGTCATTCAAAGATAATTGGGTAATTCTGTGCAGGAGAGTATGTGGAAAACAATCCGCCAAATACAGCAAAGGTAAGAATGGGATTGACACCACCATGTTAATTTAAAGCACTTTTAATAGTTTAAATTGGGGGGGAGGAGAAGGAAAGAATGTGTAAAACCAGAAAACAATGCAAGCCAGTCTAAGCAGGGGGTAAAAATAAACTATGCTCATTTTTATTTTATTTTTTGCATTTTTTTAAAAATCCCTTGGATTAAATCTCTGGATTCCCTGCCTAAAATCAATGATTCCCATAAGGTCAAAGAGGATTTTTCCCACCCCGCTCATTCTGAAGGTGCTTTAGAATGTCTATAGCGGTGTTTTTCAACTTTGGCAGTTGAAGGTGTGTGTTCCCCTCTTCATTAATTCATAAAACCCTTGTGAAGTTACTCTCAAAATATGCAATTCCCCCCCCACACACACACACATCTTTGAGATTTCCTGATGATCGAACCATCAAATAACAACCAACTCCGGTCCTGCTTTTTGAACCAAGAGAAAGCTAACAAAGTGCTGACTCCTGCTGTGGTTCTGCGCAATAAAGAAAAGTAGGAAAAAAATGCCAAAAGACACCTTATAAAGAAGTGTTTTTCAACTTTGGCCGCTTGAAGATGTGTGGACTTCAACTTCCAGAATTCCCCAGCCATCTTATAATTAAAGTGGCATTTTCAGAAAGGTGAGGGGAGGTATCAAAAAACTCAAGGTGACAAATTTGAATGATCAAAGCCTTGCCCCTTTGTCTATGTGTTGCTATATTACCTTTTTAGCATTCAGAATACTCCTTTCCCAATAAGGATCATTCAGAATTATCCTGTTCTTCAGATAAGAGTATTTCCCACTCCTTCATAAGTGTTCTTGGAATAAATTTGATAAGATCAGAATAACAGAATCACAGAGCTGGAAGGGAGTTTATGACAGGCCTGCCATCTTCGGCTTGGCACCTTGCTGGTTACGAGGGAGGGGGAGTGGAGTAGAGTAGAGTAGAGTAGAGTAGAGTAGAGTTGAGTAGAGTAGAATAACAGAGTTGGAAGGGACCTTGGAGGTCTTCTAGTCCATCCTCTGCTCAGGCAGGAAACCCTACACAATTTCAGACAAATGGTTGTCCAGTCTCTTCTTAAAAACTTCCAGTGTTGAAACATTCACAACTTCTGGAGGCAGGTTGTTCCACTGGTTAATTGTTCTAACTGTCAGGAAGTTTCTCCTCAGTTCCAGGTTGCTTCTCTCCTTGATTAGTTTCCAATCCGTTGCTTCTTGTCCTGTCTTCAGGGGCTTTGGAGAATAGCTTGACTCCCTCTTCTTTGGGGCAGCCCCTGAGATACTGGAAGACTGCTATCATGTCACCCCTCGTCCTTCTCTTCACTAGACTAGACCTACCTAATTCCAGCAACCGTTCTTTATATGTCTTAGCCTCCAGTCCCCCTTAGTTCTAGCCTGACTTTCCTGCAACCGGGGTCCTTTAGTAAAAGAATCTGTCACTTCAACCAAATGGAGTTGAGGATACTTCTTTCCTAAGGCACCTACCTGGAGCAAGTATGGTACCTTGAAGTTCTTCTAGTCCAGGGATAGGCAACCTTGGCTCTTTTATGACTCGTGGACTTCAATTCCCAGAATTCCTGAGCCAGCATGGGGGAACTGTGGCCCCTTCATGACTGGTGGACTTCAACTCCCAGAACTCCTGAGCCAGCATGGCTCAGCTTGGAAACCTCTCCCTTTCCCCTCAGCATGGCTGGCTCAGGAATTCTGGGAGTTGAAGTCCACGAGTCATAAAAAAGCCAAGTCTGAAGACCCCTGCCTTAGACCATTACGGAGGAATGGCTGCCCAATCTCCTTAAAATGTTGCAAGCCACCCAGGGTTACTGTGTGGTGAGATGGGTAGCTGATAAATTTCACAAACAAACAAACAAACAAGCAAACCAAAACCTCCACTGATGGAGCACCCACAGTCTCAGGAGGCAAGGTGTTCCATTGATTAATTGGTCCCATTGTCAGGAAATGTCTCCTTAGTTCTAGATCGGATGTCTCCGAGATAAATTTCCACCCCTTACTTCTTGCCCTGCCCTGAGGTGCTTTGGTTTAAGTTGACCCTCCCCTTTTTGGTGACAACCCCTCTGTCTATCTCAGTGATGGCGAACCTATGGCACGGGTGCCATTGGCGGCACTCAGAGCCCTCTCTGTGGGCACGTGCGCTGTCGCCCTAATCCTAAACCTTCAGCTGGGTTTTATAAAACCTTTTTGCTTTAGGCCTCTGCCACCGTGTGCAAAAAAAGAAGATGTGAATTTCAACTTCTCACGGGGAAAAAAAAAGTTCTTGCAAAGTGGGAATTGATTGATTGAACTTTTTAGTCCCACCCAGTCTGCCGTTACCACAGCAGCCATGCCCACCCAATGGGCCACACCCATCCAGCACTCGACGATGCATAAGTGGGTTTTGGGTTGCAGTTTGGGCACTCGGTCTCTAAAAGGTTCGCCATCACTGGTCTATCTAGTCTTCTCTTGTGTCTTAGAAAGGGCAGCAAATTCTTCAACATTTGCACAGGATGGAGACTCTCACCATCCGGCACTTGAGTTTGTTTGTTTGCTTGTTTTTTCCCCCTTTTTAACTGAAGATTCCTTAGGATGAAACCTTGAGGGTTTCTTTTTCCCTCTGCAAACAAAGCACATACTACAAAACAGCAGACCATTCCAGGTTTTGCGGCTTGCTGTTACAGCTGCCGTATTGATTGTCAAGATCTTTGAAAGTCTTCCTTTCTTCCTGGCAAGAAAAGCTCCTGCTCCTGCAAATGAATCCAGGTGAGCTGTAGGGGAGACAGGCTGCTTTGACAAGAAGGGCCCAACAATGAGAATGGCTGATGGGGGTGTAAGAGATAGCTGGCTGACAATGAGTCACAGTGATTGGTTGCCTTCCATTTAGGTTTCCCCTTCGTTGTTTTATGAAGTTGCAGTTTGGGATCAATTTCTAGCCTTTGGATTGTTTTAAGAGGGTCTTTGTTCCTCTCTTCATTCATTCATTCATAAAACCCTTATGAAGTTACTCTCAAAATATGCATTCCCCCCTCCACGTCTTTGAGACTTCTTTGTGGTTGAACCGTCCAATAACAACCAACTCTGGTCCTGCTTTTTGAACCAAGAAAAAGCTAACAAAGTGCTGACTCCTGCTGTGATTCTGCGCAACAAAGAAAAGTAGAAAATAATGCCAAAAGAAACTTTATAGAGCAGTGCTTTTCAACTTTGGCAACTTGAAGATGTGTGGACTTCAACTCCCAGAATTCCCCAGCCAGTCCACATATCTTCAAGTTGCCAGAGTTGAAAACCACTGCAATAGAGATTCTAAAGCACCTTCAGAATGAGAGGGGGAGGAGAAATCCTCTTTTTCCTGGAAAGAAATATATATATATATCCAGGACACTGAAAAACAAAATGTCTGC
The DNA here is from genome assembly GCF_016545835.1 of Crotalus tigris. NCBI lineage: Eukaryota > Metazoa > Chordata > Lepidosauria > Squamata > Viperidae > Crotalus > Crotalus tigris. The sequence goes on along the minus strand of NW_024096931.1, from coordinate 3,785,757 downwards.
CATCATTAAGTTCCGAATGAAACCATCACATCTTCCTATGTCTGAATGACAGACTGACAAGCCTTCTCCCTCTCTGTTCTTAAGAATAGAAGAATAGTACATAGAATATCAGAGTTGGAAGGGATCTTGGAGGTCTTGTAGTCCAACCCTCTGCTCGAGCAGGAGACATATACCAGGGGTAGGCAACCTTCGCTCTTTTATGACTCGTGGACTTCAACTCCCAGAATTCCTCAGCCAGCACGGGGGAACTATGGCCCCTTCATGTCTTATGGACTTCAACTCCCAGAATTCCTCAGCCAGCACGGGGGGAACTATGGCCCCTTCATGTCTTATGGACTTCCAGAATTCCTCATCCAGCATGGGGGAACTATGGCCCCTTCATGACTTGTGGACTTCAACTCCCAGAATTCTTGAGCCAGCCATGCTGAGGGGAAAGGGAGAGGTTTCCAAGCTGAGCCATGCTGGCTCAGGAATTCTGGGAGTTGAAGTCCACGAGTCATAAAAGAGCCAAGGTTGCCTATCCCTACCCTACACCATTTCATATAAATGGTTGTTCTGGAGAAGTTCTGGAGAAGGTCTGTCTTCTTCTCCTCAGGGCAACCTAAAGGTGATTTCTGTGGGCATTTGGACTACAGTTGAGTAATGTTTAATCACATGAGTCTAAAAAGCTATTATAGTAGCCGTGGTCATGTGACTGAAGCCCTACTCCCTTTTTTTTTTTTACAATCAGTCTACATAAAATGGAAAGTAGCTTTGTTTGCGCAAGCACTGCTCTCCTATTTGAGACACCTCCTGGATGCTTCATCTGCCAAAATATGTTTTATGTTTGCTAGGCTTCCCGCTTTTCTTAACAATGCCCTCCGAGCTTCTATTTCCAATCTTAAACGCTTGGAAATGAGCATTCCCTTTTAGTCCAACATATGGCATTTTATCAAACTTGTATATAAATTACCTGATTCTTCATACAACTGATATTCTTCCAATTGCTTTAATAGACCATAAAAATGGAAATACCATGGTAAACCGTTAAACACTTAGCCACTTAACCCAGCAGTATTCCTTGTTTAATAGTTTTTACTCATTTAACACTTACGATTTGTAACCGAGTAAATCTCATTTTAAAGGAGGCTGAAGAAGTGTAGCCATTCCCAGGGGAACCAGTCTGCACTCTTACACCTGAAGGGCAATATTAATTGCTTTCTGAACCCAGAGCCAGCTTTAAAGGAAGTCAGGCTCCAAGGATTACTAATGAACGAAGTTTCCATTGTACCTGTTCAAAGCTATAGGAAGCTTTTCTCTTTTCTGGGGCAGAGCACTTGAAATATAAAGGGTCTTGAAGGTCCCTACCTGCCATTTTTTTTAAAGGGATTAGTCTTGATCAGAGAAAACCAAATGCAAACCAGTGGTGCGATTCAAATAGGTGAACAACCGGTTCTCTGGGTGGATGCCGCTTCCGGAAGTCCATTTTGGGCCTGGGCAAGAAAAAATTAGCTACTGGTTTTGCTGAACTGATGCAAACCGGCTGAATCCCACCACAGGAAGGAAGAAAGGAAGGAAGGAAGGAAGGAAGGAAGGAAGGAAGGAAGGAAGGAAGGAAGGAAGGAAGGGAGGGAGGGAGGGGGGGAGGAAGGAAGGAAGGAAGGAAGGAAGGAAGGAAGGAAGGAAGGAAGGAAGGAAGGAAGGAAGGAAGGAAGAAAGGAAGGAAGGAAGGAAGGAGTGGTGGGATTTAAATATGTGAACCACCAGTTCTCTGTGTGGATGCCACTTCCAGAAGTCTATTCTGGACCTGGGCAACAAAAAATTAGTTACCATTTCTGCCGAACTGGTGGGAACCAGCTGAATCCCACCACGGATGCAAACTAATTTATAAAAGGAGAGGGCAAAAAAACCTTGTACCTTCTAGATTCATGCCCATGGAGATTCTCAGCCATCCAGGTCATGATTGTCCCAAAGATGCTTTTTCAAAAGGCAACTGGACTTTCTTTGTTTTTCCTTGAAGATGTGTCATTCTCATCCAAGAAGCTTCTTCAGTTCTGGTGGAATTCTCCATCATTCAGTCAGAACTGAAGAAACGTCTTGGATGAGAAGCGAAACGTCTTCAAGGAAAAACAAAGAAAGTCCAGCTGCCTTTTGAAAAAGCATCTTTGGAATTTGTAGATCCATATTCTTCTGCCTAGAAGTGTCAACATCTTCATTTACTTTTACATTTGTATTCTCCCTCCTTAGCAGCACAGACATCCATCACAGTCTGTGCACCTGTCACTTGTAACATGGTGTCACTCTACAAATGTTGAATTTCCAAATTCATATCATAGGCATGAAGATATTATCTATACGGCCTCCCTCCTATATGGATCCTAGGAGTCTACTGGCCTTCTCCCCCCCCTTTTTTGGGCTGGTTCTGGTCCTCCATTGCAAATGTTTACATCACTGATAATTTTAGAGAAGTAGAACTGGTATAACAAAGTTCCTCCTAGGAGTAAAGTGAAAAGTTTAAGTTTCTTTTGGACAGGTTTAGGAGAAAAGGTGTGTATCAGTGCTTAACACAGTTTCCTTTTTAAAAAATAAAATTATATAATGCTCCCAATTTAATGGCAGATTTCTTCAAGCTAATAGTAAACAACATCCTAATTAAGAAAGAACCAAGCTACTAGTACAGTAGTGGCGAACCTATGGCACAGGTGCCAGAGGCGGCACTCAGAGCCCTCTCTGTGGGCACGCGCACCGTCGCCCCAGTCCTAGGCCTTCAGCTGGGTTTTATAAAACCTTTTTGCTTTAGGCTTCCGCCGCTGTGTGCAAAAAAAAAAAAAAAGGTTCAATCAGTCAATTTCAACTTCTCGCAGGAAAAAAAAAGATCTTGCAAAGTTGGGATTGATTGATTGAACTTTTTAGTCCCATCCAGTCTGATGTTACCACCGCAGCCACGCCCACCCAATGGACCATGTCCACCCAATGGGTCACACCCACCCGGCACCCGACGATGCCTAAGTGGGTTTTGGGTTGCAGTTTGGGCACTCGGTCTCTAAAAAGTTCGCCATCACTACACTAATATATAAAAGAAAGCAAGCCCGACTCCCTTCCAGCACTGATGTTATCTAGTTTGGTAATGAAACGTCTTCAAAAAAACAACTAAACCCAGAGAGCACCAAGGACTCCTCCTCCTCTTCCTCCTCCTCCTCCTCTTCCTCCTCCTCCTCCTCCTCCTCCTCCTCCTTCTCCTCCTCCTTCTCCTCCTCCTCCTCCTCCTCCTCCTCTCTGCAAACTTCTATAAGAAAACAACCAAGCTCAGAGAGCACCAAGGAACTGACATCTTTCTTCTAGGAGCCACTTATAAAAGCAGAGATGATGATAAAAGCAGTTTTGCACACAGTGTGCACACTGGAACCCAAAGATGCTTTTTCAAAAGGCAACTGGACTTCCTTTGTTTCTCCTTGAAGGCTTTTCACTTCTCATCCAAGAAGCTTCTTCAGTTCTGGCTGAATATTGGAGGATGGAAGGATTTATATGCCTTGCAGTCATCTGGTCATTAGCACTCTTTCAAGCAGAGTTTAACTGTGAAAGGGACAATCCTAGAATTCTCCATCACCACCCCTTTGTTTCATTATCCCTTATATGCCATTAGATTTTGTGTTCCCCTCCCCCCACTTCCCCATAACAGTTGGTTTATAATAGAAAAAGACACGGATGCTCTCTGTGTCGGATAATGATGTACCATTATATTAAGATCCATTTTCTAACTAAGATTCATCAGGGAAGTTGAAAAATTAATCTACACATTAGGTGCTTTGGTAATTCTGCCGTGCAAGAACATTTTGCACTCCTCCTAGGACAACACAAAGTGATAGATTAATCTACAAAAAGTACAAGTGGGATTTCACTGTTAACTTTAATGGCTAATTTCCTATGTCTCTAATTATGACTTCGGCAAAATTGGATTCATTTTTGAAGACAGCCTGGTGGAACTGGGAGTTTGAACAAACGGCAGCACAAACAAAAGAGTCAAAGAAGGTTTGCTGGAGGAGAAATAAGTTGAGATCAGGAAAAGAGATTATTGCAATATGCAAATGCAAGCTCAGCTCTATTTCAACCTTAGTTGCACCTTAGAAGTTGGCTATTGAAATGGCCAGAAGCAGCTATATAACAGAACAGGGCACAAAAGTGGTCTGAAAAATATTAGGGGAAATGGTTTACAAGGGTGCCTATGGGAGAAAAAAATAATGGTCAGCCACCATTCATTGGTGAAAAAAGCAAGGTTCTACATTTAGGCAAGAAAAACCAAACGTACAGATATAGTATAGGGGGTACCTTGCTCAATAGTAGTAACTGTGAGAGGGATCTCAGAATCCTAGTGGACAATCATTTAAATATGAGCCAGCAGTGTGCTGCAGCTGCCAAAAAAGCCAACACAGTGCTAGGCTGCATTAACAGAGGGAGAGAATCAAGATCACGTGAAGTGTTAATACCACTTTACAATGCCTTGGTAAGGCCACACTTGGAATACTGCATCCAGTTTTGGTCCCCATGATGTAAAAAAGATGTTGAGACTCTAGAAAGAGTACAGAGAAGAGCAACAAAGATGATTAGTGTTGTGTCCTAAGCCTGCAGCAAGCTCAGAACATTGCAATGGTCCCAAGCTTTGCAGAAGCTGCCCGGGACTAGACTGAGTGGCACCGGCTTTGCGTGCATGCGCAAAGTGCCTGTCTATGTTGCCATTATGTCCGGGGATCTGGGAGTATAAAAGGAGGCCTGCGTGCCTTTGCTCGTTGTTGGAGTTTTGACTAAAAGTACAATAAAGAGTTGTTCTGAAGAAATGTGTCTTCATCATTCGCCATCGCTTCGAGGACTTAACAATTAGGGGACTGGAGGCTAAAGCATAAAGAGGCAGAGGAGGAGGTAGACAACTGAGGGGTCCTTGTGCTCTCTGAGCTTGCTCGTTTTCTTGCAGAAATTTCATTATCCTAACTAGGTAACATCGTTAGAGCTAGACAGATTTAACCATAGTTTCAATTGGGAAAATGTGACAGTCCTGGACCAGGCCACATCCCAAAATGCCAGGGAATTTCTCGAAGCCGGGCACTCTGACAAATCTGCAAGACTAGCACTGATGACATTACCTAATTAGGGTAATGAAACTTCTGCAAGGAAACCCAGCAAGCTCAGAGAGCACCATTTCAACCCTGAGCTTCAAATATTCTCCTTCATCAATGCCGACTAAGCTTCCAGACATAAGAACTCTTCTGCAGCAAGAAAAGGAGAAATGAATGTCCTGTAGCTGTTAAACTGCAGATTAAAACAAGCGGGCGTGCAAGAGGGTAAAAGAAAATCAACATAATTAAGACCCAGCCAATTTGAATGTGTATTTTTTTGGGGGGGGGCTTCGATTGCACAATTGCAACCCCCACCTATTTACCTCTATTTAGTTCTCCTTCTTATATTTATGCCTCACTAAAAATCCCAGAGGACTCTTGGGGTTTTACAGGAATATACAACCATTAAAACGTTGACAGTCAGCCTTAAAATAATAATAGAAGGATTCCAAAACACGTAATAGAAAGCAAAATCCAGGAATCAAATTGCAAACACTTCCGCGAACAGCTCTGTTTTTACTTATTTCTAGAAATCAGTTAAAGCTAGAGGTTAAGCTAATCTCCTAACACTGCTAATGCTGGCCGGTGCTTTGAGAAGCCACATCTCTGAACTTTGCCCTATCACACTTCAAAAAAATTAAGGGAATAAGTTTTAATTTGTTGGGCAAATTCTAGTGGATAACTATGGTCCTGAACTAGTTTGGTGCCAAGCCAACTGGACTTTTTATTTATTTATTTACACTCCCATCCCTCTCCCCCTCTCCTGACACCGGGTAGAGAAAAACACCTATGAACTTCTGTGGATTTGTAATGGTGCGTAGGAATGACCTTGGGAAACCAGGAGTCAACCCACAACTGCTTAGTTCAGTGATTCTCAACCTTTCTAATGCCGGGACCCCATAATACAGTTCCCCATGTTGTGGTGACCCCCAACCACTTATACATCACCGGGTGCCAGGGGCGTGGCCAAAGAAAAGGGGGAAAAATGGCAGACAGCCTTGTTTGGCGACCCCCGTGAAATGGTCGTTCGACCCCAAATGGGGTCCCGACCCACAGGTTGAGAACCACTGGCTTAGTTGGCAAAGCAAGAGGCTCAGGAGAGAACGTCTCCAGGTTATCGGGCTGTAAACATGACAGTGGGATATGACGTGTCACACTTCTAATAGATTTCAATTTATTCTGGCCATTCCTTATTTGTACGGTGATTTCCCAAGGGCTTCTGCCTGGCGTTGTGAGAATTTAGTTTGAAGCTAAACTGTCTTGGGCTTTCTCCAACCCACTGGGAAATTAAATCAGAACTCCTAGATTCTTCTTCTTCCTCTTCCTCTTCCCCTTCCCTGTCCCCCCCCATTCCTCCTCCTCCTCCTCCTCCTCCATAGAGCTTGATCATCATTTAAACATATACACCTGGCTTAAATGTCAACAAAACATTGTCTTTTTATTGTTCCTTAGTTGTTGTTTTTTTTAAATATAATTTAGCACCCGAAGGATGTTTGGCATTAACTCTTCAGCTATTACCTCTTCAAAAAACGTTCCTGTTTGTTTACTGTTTTTGTGAATATCCTCTGGAAGTCATTTAATACACTTATTAAAATGTGGCTATTTTTCTGTAACTGATTACCATTCTGGCTGCTTTTGCACCCCATACGGTGCGTGTTACTTAGGTTCTGCATCACAAGCACCCAGGATGTACAGTGATGGATGCCCTTCTTCTACACCTGCAGATTTCCATGGAATTGACCATCAATCATGTCTCCTAAGCATTGCTAGTACAATCCCAAGTATATTCTTCAGTTGGGGAGGAAGAAGTAGAGGGGGACCTGTTATCTCCTCGTTTTATGGAATCAAGTGGGGGAAAGGAATGAGAAGGAGATCTCATTGGAATGAGATTTGCCTTCTCATCTGACTTTGTTGAAGAATTACTCAAGGGAGGAGCACAGGTTCTTCAGAGAAAGATTCCATCCCAACACTTGGAGTGTTATGATTTCCACTCATTCAAATATTTCGCAATTTCTTTGAACCTCTGTTGAATTTTCTCAAAATGCTTCCAAGGGACATTTTCCTTAGGTGGAATCTTCTAAATCATTTCATATTCCAGTTGAGTGGATGAGGATGCAAGACGAAGCCTCTATTTCTGCTCATAAAGCTGACTGTGAATATTTCAAAGTTCCTTTTTTTGAAAAATCCTTTCATTATTTCCCCTGTTGCAAGCAGGAGAAAGAGTAAGCTCCTAATCTCTGAACAATGGTGTGTCTTCTTTAGAATATAATTTGGTGTGGCAAAATCGGTTGTAAAGTCCTTCCATTTTTCACAATGATTCTGAACCCTTTTTTTTTTTTTTTTTGACTCTCCTAGTATAGTGGATACTTTTAGTCTGAATGGAATAAATCTGAATGTGCTTTCATTTCAAAGTATGTTTTTTTTTTTTTGGTGTAGTTTTTTACCGTACAATACTAAGATTGAGAAGATTTTTGTGTTTATAAAGAATTCTGCAATTCTAACCTTGCAATTCTATAAAGATTGGCACAAAAGCGCGGCCATATTCTTTTCAGTGATGCTTATCCTCAGCTGAGGAGGCATTGGAATGTAGCATTAAATCAAGGTGAAGGTGTTATAAGTCAAACATACTGTAAGTTTACTCTGTCTGCAGCATCTGAGCTCAGAGGCTTCCTTCCTCCCTCCCTCCCTCCCTCCCTCCCTCCCTCCCTCCCTCCCTCCCTCTTCCTCCCTTCCCCCTCTCTCCCTTTCTTCCCCCTTCCTTTTTCCTCCCTCCCTCCCTCCCATTTCCTTCCTTCCCCCTCTCCTTCCTTCCTTCCTTCCTTCCTTCCTTCCTTCCTCTTTCTTTCTTTCTTTCTTTCTTTCTTTCTTCCTTCCTTCCTTTCGTTCTTTCCTTCCTCCCATTTTCTCCCTCCCTGTCCTTCCTCCCTCCCTCCCCTCCCCCCTCTCCCTTTCTTCCCTTCCTTCTTTCCTCCCTCCCTCCCATTTCTTCCTTCCTCCCTCCCTCCATCTGTCCTTCCTCCCTCCTTCCCTCCCTTCCTCCTTCCTTCCTCCTTTCTTCCTTTCTTCCTTCCTTCCTCCATCCTTCCTCCCTCCCTGTCCTTCCTTCCTCCCTCCCTCCCTCTGACTAATAGCTTTTTTCTCACAAAGTTAAAAACCCATCAACTTAACGTTCCCAGTTTACCAGGGACCAGATCCAGTGGCTGACTTCTCCAGTCAGCAGTTGATTGCTTCAAATTTAAACTGTTCTGTGGCCCAAAATAAAATCTTCTGTATTATTTTCCTTTGTTAAGTTAACTTAATGATTTTGAGATGTTGCTAATGGACACAGGGCTGATATTTCAGAAGTCAAATGATAATTCTGAATTATCTGGTTCCCCCCCCCCTTAAGTATGAAAGTGATCTCGAAGGAAGAATAATTTTCACTTCTCAAGATTAATTAGCTCTCCTAATTAGTGTTTAGGGAACAGTTAGTAATACACAATTATATATGCAGAGAAACAGTTTGTCATGTGATGCTGTTGCAAGATAAATAGGCTAGAAAGGGAAAATACATATGTACAGTTTAGGGAGAATGCCATGGGTATTGGTGATTTTTCTTGTTTAAAAATTAAAGCTTCACCGTTGTTTCCTACGGGCTCATACAGTGGCTCTCTTGGAATTATGGAAGGTCTGGAAGTAGATCTTACATCTAGAACTGAGAGGCAGGTCTTGCTGCATCTGGCCATCGGTCCATAGTTAGAATTGAACATATCTCAGATATTCTTTCTAATGCCCAAGTCAAGCAGTTGGAGATACGGCCTCATTTTGCTTCAGAGCAGTTTCCTGTGATCTGAAAATGGAGGACGTTCCCTCCAGTCTTTGATGTGTTCAGATGGCTCCCTGATTTAGATGGGATGGATTGTAACTTGGATCTTCTTGAGAGTGAAGAAAGAAAGAAATATATTGTGTTCAACCAGCAGAAGGAAATTGGTCTATGGGGTGAGAAGATTCATTAGGAGAATCTGTCCCAATTACTGATGGATCCAGGAAGATTCTAGAGATGGCCTGGGGACATTCCCAGAAATCTGAAGGCAGTTCTGTTGGACACCTGACTGAATGTTGGGATAGAGAGATAATAATTGTTGGGATAGGTCCTATTATCCCTCTAGAAGGGTTGCAGGAGTTGGGTATGGCTAGTATAGAGAAAAAAAAGGACTAGGGTGATGTGATAGCAGTATTCCAGCCACAAAGAAGAAGTATTTTCCAAACACCTGAGGGTAGGACAAGAAACGATAGATGGAAACTAATCAAAGAGAAAAGCAATCTGGAATTAACAGAACAACAGAGTTGGAAGTGACCTTTGAGGTCTTCTAGTCCAACTCCTTGCTCAGGCAGGAAACCCTATACTTATTTCAGACAAATGATTGTCCAATTTCTTCTTAAAATCCTCCAGTGTTGAAGCATTCACAACTTCTGGAAGCAAGTTGTTCCACTCCGTTGCTTCTTGTCCTGCCTTTTTGGTTAGGGTTAGGGCAGGGGTCTTCAAACTTGGCCCTTTTATGACTTGTGGACTTCAACTCCCAGAATTCCTCAGCCAGGGTTAGGGTTAGAGAAACAGTGAGAACAATTAACCACTGGGACAGATTGCCTTCAGAAGTTGTGGGTGCTTCATCACTAGAGATTTTCAAGAAGAGACTGGACAGCCACTTGTCTGGAATGGTATAGGGTCTCCTCCTTGAGCAGGACTAGAAGACTTCCAAGGTCCCTTCCAGCTCTATTCTGACTTCACTTCACTGTTCACCTGTTAAACCAAGAGAAACCATACTGCTCAGGTAAACAATACCTGTGACTTCAACAGTGTCATGAATTTGCTCTTTCAAGAGGAAGGCTATTCCATTCAGAATTCTAACTGGTTCTGACCTTGAAAGCCCTCCACAACTTAGTATCTTCAGGATAGCCATCTCCAGATAAAACTATCCTAGCTAAGGGGCACCAAAGACTAATTTTCTCAGTTATGCCCCCAGCATTATGGGATAGCCTCTCCACAAAGTTTATGTCAAGACTGATTCACCTTATCACCTAGATTTTCTCTTTTGCTCACATCTTGACAATGGAATGCAGAGGTGGGAAGTGTGATCTCTTGGCAATTGAGAGTCAAGGCCAGCTGCTCAAAGGAGAAGTGGACTGTTTCCATAACAAGAAGGAATATTATTATTAGACAGTATGAACACGCGGTGGGTGGGGTTGAGGGAGTCTATCGTTTAACTAAGCAAGCCTTTGAATGGCAAAAACCAGAGCTGGTTTTGTTTTCTTCTGTGCCAATGTAATTTTTCAGTAAAGTATTATACTCTTGGTAAAATCATGTCCCAGGAGTTTGTTTTCTGGAAATGCCAACTGGACATTAAACCAGCTCTCTTACGATCTGCATGCCTTTTTTGACTTTCCCTAGCCTTATTGGTAGCATCATTCCTCAAAGTTAGCTATTCTTATAGGGCATTTGATACTTAAGGCCATCTATGTTAATGGCCCCCATTGTTAATGATATTGTTCTTTAATTAATTTTGTTGGTTTTATGGATGATCTCAGTTTTATTTATTGTATTACTGTCACATCTACTACCGCGAGACATATAATTCGGAACTCTAGCAATGCAGTGACTGGGAAAAAAATGACCATTCCATGGGTTGCCAACATAACACCAGCAAGAAATTTGTTCATGTTTCTACCCAAGAAATCTGCAGATGTCAAGCTTAACTCCAAGGAGACTTAACTTCATTAGCCAGTCTTGACCTAAAGCTTTGGAGCTTCATCCTGAGGTTCTTTGAGTTTCTAAAACAGGGAATAAAATCTCACTCTAAATTCAATCAAAGCTATACTGTGAATAGCTGGAAATGCTTTGCCTCTGAGGATCGCTTTCACGCATCACAATCTAAATGCTGAAGAGATCAGAATGGTGACCCATAAACTACCAAATCCATAGTGTCAGTCTCTCTACCAAGGATTAGAGTGTTGAGGGTTTTTTTTCCCCTTTCCATATCCAATGAGGGCTATCTGATCTGACAGTGTATCAATCAAAGTTGTTCACTGGAAAAAGTCACAGCACTACAGATTCTGCCTACGTGATTGTGTCTCATTCATGCTATTCTTGTTGATTTTGGTTTTGAATAGAATAGAATAGAATAGAATAGAATAGAATAGAATAGAATAGAATAGAATAGAATAGAATAGAATAGAACTGTTATCTGCCTTGCACCTCAGCATTCTCAAAACATCTTTGCAGAATCATATTGGCTGCTGGTGGACTTATTGGGGGATTAGGATTTGGGGAAAATGAAAGAATAGCTTTGTGCCTCGTGCAGGACATTCAGATTCTGCTTGACTTTCTTTTGATTCAACTCAATGGATTCAAGAGTCTTGCTTTCCTGAGAGACTAGTTAGGGTAGATCCTTACACCTCCCCATTGGAGACCCCCAAGCTACCTGGGAGAGTCAAGTCTTTAAGCTCTTGCAGAAGATCAAGAAGCTTGGAGCCAATCTCACTCCAGGGGCCAGGATGTTCCAAAGGGTATGAGCAACATTTGAGGAGCATCTTATGAGGTTAGGTGCCTCAAGTACCAATTAGGGAATGGACCAATTAGGGGGATTAGAGAGTCATTCTTTACCTCAGATTCTTCTCAATAATCTGGGCGTCGGTGTAGCACCCACAGAATTTTTCTTCCTGAGAGAGATACGTCTTGGTTCACCTGTCGTCTATGCAGTTCATAACACCCAAAAGCCGAAGAAGAGTTGGCACACATATTCTTCTCCAATGTTGACAAGGAACGAACAGTGTAATTTTCTTGTGTCAGACTTTCAAGTAAGTGGAAAGCTCTGTAAGACAATGGCAATAAATATGTCAGTGCCAAACTAAGGACAGGGTTCGTAAAGCTGCCTTTCAATGAGTAACCTCAGGATTGATTTTGTAGGGGAATTTTGCTCCTTTCACTCGGTCTATGCAGAACCTATGTCGCTGGGATTATGGGAGTCACAGCCGCCAAAAATTAAGAAAAAAAAATCACAGGGTAATGACAACAGGAAAGAATGTCTGTGCTTTTTCTCTTATTTATCTCTTACTGGATTTATTTCTTACCCAGGAGCAAAAAATGGCATACACAACACTCTCTCCTCCCATTTTGTTCTGCACAAACTTCATTTGCGTTGCTAGGTTTACATCATTGTGACTTGCTGTGGATGCTGTTGAGGATTAGCCTGAATGGAACTGGGATCTAAAGCAGATAGCAATGACTTTAGAGCAGTGGTTCTCAACCTGTGGGTTGGGACCCCATTTGGGGTCGAACGACCATTTCATGGGGGTCGCCAAACAACCCAGTCCACCATTTTTCCCCCTTTTCCTTAGCTGTGCTACTCCTTTTTATTCTATTGGCTTTTGAAAGCCAAGAGAATAGACTCTCTTGAATAGAGTCTAATTCTATTGGCTTTCGAAAGCCAATAGGAATTGTCCAGGCTGTCTCTGCCCTGCTGAGCCCGCCAAAAGTCCCATTCTGCCAACGGTGCTGCACCAGTTGAGTAGTCCTCGACTTACGACTGGTTGAGTAGTCCTCGACTTACAACCAGTTGGGGGTTGCGGCATTAAAAAGGTTGAGAACCACTGCTTTAGAGGGACAACTAACAGAATAACTGAGTTGGAATGGAATTTGGAGGTTTTCTAGACCAACCCCCTGCTCAAGTGGGAGACCCTGAACCATTCCAGACAAGTGGCTGTCCAGTCTTTCCTTGAAAACCTTCAGTGATGGAGCACCCACAATTTCTGAAAGCAAGCCATTCCACTAGTTAATTGTTCTCACTGTCAGGAGATTTCCCCTTAGTTCTAAGTTTCTTCTCTCCTTGATTAGTTTCCATCCGTTGCTTCTTGTCTTGCCTTTTAGTGCTTTGGAAAATAGGTTGACCTCCCCCCTCTTCTTTGTGGCAGTTCTTCAAATATTGGAATACTGCTATTAAGTCACCCCTCGTCCTTCTTTTCACTAGACTAGTCATACCCAATTCCTGCAACTAATTGGCTTGATGGTATTAAGGCTGAGGAGATCAACTAAGACCCTTCAGGGTAGACCTGCAGCTCAGAGAGCACCATCATCCAAAAAGGTTAATTTTCTGAAGGAGTTTGCACACACTCCGTAGCATGAGCAGAACGATGTAACTCATAGCCTAAGTATTTACTAGACCAGCGATGGCAAATCTTTTAGAGACTGAGTGCCCAAAAACTGCCCCGTCCCCGTCCCTCCCCACTGCTCCGCCCCTGCCCACCCCACCTCGCAGGTCCACCCGCCGCCTTCACAGCCCACCACAGATTGCCCAGTGGCCCTGCAGCGCCACATATGCCACACCTTCTGCCCACGCCCTGCAGCATAATCTGCATATGACAAGGCATGAGGGCGGAGTCTTGTCCTGCTGCCATGTGTTTGGCTGCGCTGCTCTGTGTGGGCTGCACCTGGGGGTGACTCTCCTCTGGGGGGGCTGCTGGTGAGGAGGGGGCCATGGGGGGAGGCAGGGCTGGGACAATGGTGTGTGTGCCCGCAGAGAGGGCTCTGAGTGCTGCCTCTGGCACGCATGCCATAGGTTCACCACCACTGTATTAGACATTAATCCTGATACATTCTGGCCATCCATTAAGGTCCATAGAAAAACTAGCTTCATAGCGGTTGGAGTTGCCTAGAGGTAACAAAGATGTCCATGGGAAACTTTCTCAGTGGAAATCTCTTTCATCTATGGAGCAGACTTCTTTCACAATTCAGTTTCATAAAACCATTTAAGATGTTTTAGTTTTCTAATGCATTAGTTTAGTTTTTCATGTTTGCTCTTGAATACTGTGGCAGTTCAAGTCTATTATTTTAATGCTCTACTTGCTGTTGTTTAGATTTTGTTTTTATTGCTATGAACTGCTTTTCAGTCATTGCCTACAAAACAAAAGGAAGGAAGGAAGGAAGGAAGGAAGGAAGGAAGGAAGGAAGGAAGGAAGGAAGGAAGGAAGGGGCAAAGTAGGTAAATAATAAAAGAAAGCATGGGATGATTATGTTACAACTAACATAATTTTTCTTTACCGTCAAAGGGAGAAGCCAATGATTGAGGCATGCCAAGTTTGTTGACTGAAAACTGAGGTACTGAACATGCCTTCTGCATTTTTCCTACTCATTCAGTTTTATGGAAAGAATGGATTAATATTTCATTGCAAAAAGAGAGATGAAAGTCAGGGAAGCAATTTACTTAGATAGCTAATGGAGTTACATCAACAGAACAGAACAGAACATTTTATTGGCCAAGTGTGATTGGATATACAAAGAATTTGTCTCCGGTGCCTAAGCTCTCCAGTATATACAAACAACAAAGTAATATATTTATAAGATACCAATAGGAGAAGGTAGTAGAAAAGATGGGAAGGATAATAGTAGTAAGACAGCCATACTACGTGGGTAAACATTCTTAGACATAAAGACAGTGCTATAGGAGTTAGGTGTTCAGCAGAGTGATGGCATGGGGGAAAAAAAAACTATCTTTGGGTCTAGTTCAGTGGTTCTCAACCTGTGGGTTGGGACCCCATTTGGGGTCGAACGACCATTTCACGGGGGTTGCCAAACAACGCAGTCCGCCATTTTTTCCCCTTTTCCTTAGCTGTGCTACTCCCTTTTATTCTATTGGCTTTTGAAAGCCAATAGAATAGACTCTCTTGAATAGAGTCTAATTCTATTGGCTTTCAAAAGCCAATGGGAATTGTCCAGGCTGTCTCTGCCCTGCTGAGCCCGCCAAAAGTCCCATTCTGCAAATGGTGCTGCACCAGTTGAGTAGTCCTCGACTTACGACCGGTTGAATAGTCCTCAACTTATAAGCGGTTGGGGGTCGCGGCATTAAAAAGGTTGAGAACCACTGGTTTAGTTGTTTTGGCATGCAATGTTCTATAGCGCCATCCTGAACAGAGGAGTTGAAACAGTTTATATCCAGGATGTGAGGAATCTGTAGATATTTCTCAGCCCTCTTTCTGGCTCATGCAGTATACAGGGTCCTCAATCAAAGTCAATAAAAGCCTTTGGCTTTGCGATACAGCCCTTTCTCCAGCAGTCTGCAGGCTTCTCACACTTCCTTTCAATCTCAGGGAACAAACTCCCGTGAAGCCTTTTTGGTAAACTCTTACCAAGGAGTTTAGCTTTGAGAAAGGTAGGAAAATTCCTCCCCTCCCCCTGGGAAATCCCAAAAAAGTTATCTCGCCAAATCTCTCTGGAGACTGCAGAAACGGATGTGCCTCGATTTACTTAACACGAGCACTTTGTGTTCATTAAATAAGCTACAAGTCAATATATGTCAACTAGAAACTTGAGGCATTCTGCTTTTCAGGTTCCAGACTAGCGGTTGTATTTTTGAACCTGCTAGTTTGCAAAAGACCCGAATGGTAGCTACTCCTGCGACACATTTCTGCCGCCTGCATCTTTGCTTTCGTTCAAGCTTGCTGCCAGCTGCCAGGGAAACGGTGTGTGTATGTAGGGGGGGGGGGAAGTGCTGGGTATCTGGGAGAGGAAGTGTGCTGGAGGTGGAAATAGGATTTCTGTGAAGCTTGGACTCAGAGAGTTATTTAACATTTCCAAGGCATCTGGAATGCAAAGAGGGGGAGAGATGCACCACTAAGATGATCCAAAACCTGGAGACTAAAATATATGAAGAACGGCTGCAGGACTTGGGTTTGGCTAGCCCAGGAGTAGGCAACCTTGGCTCTTTTATGACTCGTGGACTTCAACTCCCAGAATTCCTGAGCCAGCATGGTTGAAGTCCACGAGCCATAAAAGAGCCAAGGTTGCATACCCCTGGGCTAGCCTAAAGAAAAGAAGAAATAGAGTTGACATGATAGCAATATTCCAGTATTTGAGGGGCTGCCACAAAGAAGAGGGGGGGGGTCAAACTATTCTCCAGGGCAGGACAAGAAACAATGGTTGGAAACTGATCAAAGAAAGAAGCAACCTGGAGGTTTTTAAGAAGAGACTGGAAAGTCACTTGTCTGTGATGGTATAGGTACTCTTGCTTGAACAGGGAGCTGGACTAGAAGACCTCCAAGGCCCCTTCCAGATTCTATTCTATTCTATTCTATTCTACTCTACTCTACTCTACTCTACTCTACTCTACTCTACTCTACTCTACTCTACTCTACTCTACTCTTATTCCTATTCATTTTCCCAAAACATCTTTTGGCCAATGTTTGAGCTCTTGTTGCCCTCAGGAACGTCAGCACTCTGACTGCCAGCTGTCCTGCTCTCAGCTACTTCAACCTCTCGTCCTGACGCCATTTGCCCTGGGGCACCAAGTGGTGTTTGCACCAGCTCTTGACCAGCTTGGAGGATCCAGAGACACCAACAGGTGCAACTTAAGAGCTGTGATTCCTGAACTCTGGGGCAGCCCAGGCCAAGAGCTTCTTTCCCAAAAATTGCAGCACCTTTACTTTTTACCCTTTTTTTTTGTTTACGTATTTCTCTTTTTCTAATGTTTGTAGATTCATGTTCTGCCTAAATAAAAGGATTTTTGTTTCTGTTTTTTTTTTTAAAGGAATGCAGAGGGTGAGCGATGCACCTGAACCAGAGACTTGACCAAAACATCTTCTTGGCCAATGATTGAACTCGCGTTGTCTGGTTACTCTCTCTCTCTCTCTCTCTCTCTCTCTCTCTCTCTCTCTCTCTCTCTCTCTCTCTCTCTCTCTCTCTCTCTCTGTGTGTGTGTTTATGTGTGGACTCTGGGGTTTGTTTCAATTTGCTTCTTCGGGCGTTTTTGCTTCAGATCTTGCCTGACTTCTGCTGCACCTTTTTTTCTAAATCTATGGAATCAAGGGGTTTTCTTTTCCTAGGGATTGAACAGAGGGAGCCTTGACATTTACAGTAATTCCAAGAGGATCTTTTCAAAGCGTGGACAATTGATGGCAATATACGGTCCCTCTTTTGGCTATTAGTGTGCCATTTCTGCATGAAAATTGGTTCACATTTAAAAGGGGGAAAAATCAAATAAATGTTAACTAGTATGCCATGCATTCTGATGTACAATATGCCGTATGACCGGAAGATCAAGGGATTTTTCTGTTTGCTATGCACATCAAAAACATGTGGCAAAATGGATTTTATGCATATTTTAGATGCTTGCAGTACCTTTGGCTGGGAATAAGATTCAGAGAGTGTGTGTGAGAGGGGGGAAAAAAAAACCCGCTAGGACCATTCACAACTGGGAAGATAAGCTATAATGAAAATGCATTGCCTAGTTTTCACCTATGAGCATAAAGGTATTAAGAAAAGTCCATCTGAATCTAAAAAAGGAAACATTTTTTCATAATGTTTCAAGGCTTTGTCCTTGGGATTTCTCCCCTCTGATGATTTAGGAATTTGTCGCTTAATGTGGGCAGACTTTACTTGGGCTTGGCTAACACAAAGGGAAAATCACACAGTAAAACTGTCTTGGGATGAGGCAGATTTTGTGGCATGAATGTAGCTTTGAAGACTCCTGGATTCACACATCATGCGAAGGCATAATGCAATCAGTTTAACTAAATGGGGAGTCAGAAAACTGGCTTATGGCCTAATAAAATATATAGATCTACCAGCAGTAATTTAAAGAATAGAATGGAATGGAATGGAATGGAGAGGAGAGGAGAGGAGAGTAGAAAAGAGGAGAGGAGAAGAGAAGAGAAGAGAAGAGAAGAGAAGAGAAGAGAAGAGAAGAGAGGAGAAGAGAATAATGGAATGAAGAATAGAATAGAATAGAATAGAAGAGAAGAGAAGAGAAGAGAAGAGAATAGAGAAGAGAAGAGAATAATGGAATGAAGAAGAGAAGAGAAGAGAATAATGGAATGAAGAAGAGAAGAGAAGAGAATAATGGAATAGAGAAGAGAAGAGAAGAGAAGAGAAGAGAAGAGAAGAGAAGAGAAGAGAAGAGAAGAGAAGAGTTGGAAGGGACCTTTGAAGTCTTCCAATCCAACCCTCTGCTCAGGCAGGAAACCCTATACGACAGTGGTTCTCAACCTTTCTAATGCCACGACCCCATAATACAGTTCCCCATGTTGTGGTGACCCCCAACCACTTATACATCACCGGGTGCCAGGGGTGTGGCCAAAGAAAAGGGGAAAAAATGGTGGACAGCCTTGTTTGGCGACCCCCGTGAAATGGTCGTTCGACCCCAAATGGGGTCCCAGCCCACAGGTTGAGAACCACTGCTATACGATTTCAGACAAATGGTTGTCCAATTTCTTCTCAAAAACTTCCAGTGATGGAGTACTCCCAACGTCTGGAGGCAGGTTGTTCCATGGGTTAATTGCCCTCACTGCTAGAAAATTCCTCCTTAATTCTAGGTTGCTTCTCTCCTTGATTAGTTTCCATCGGTTGCTTCTTGTCCTGCCTTCAGACACTTTGAAGAATAGCTTGACTCCCTCTTCTTTGGGGCAGCCCCTGAGATATTGGAAGACTGCTACCATGTCCCCCCTCGTCCTGCTTTTCAGTAGGCTAGACATCCCCTGCAACTGTTCTTCCTTTTTTTTTTTTTTTAGCCTCTAGCCCCCTAATCATCTTTATTGCTCTTTTCTGCAGTATAGGATAATACATTTTCAAATAATTGTTTGTTAAATGATATGTGAACCATGCCATGGAAATGAAAGTTATATTCTGGTTCTTGACATGGGGTGGGGGAGGCATATTCAGACATGCAGTCAAAGATTGCAGTAGCCTAATAGTTCTGTGATTTGATGTCTTGCTGATCCAACTCTATTTCATATGCAGAGGCCTCCATATCTTTTGAGAAAAGAAAAGTACACATTTTAAAAATGGCCCTGAAAAATCTACATACTGCAGTGAGAAATGGTTTCATAATTGCATATTTGGGAATCCTCCAGCTATACGGTCACTTTTATCTTCTAATCTGTATGATTGATCACTCCACTTGGAATAATTGTTACTCCCTTTTTGGGGTTCTAATGATTCCTTTTTATTATTCATTATTTTAATGGGCTGTGTAAAAAAAAAAAGGTCTATCTGCCACTTAAAATGTATAATTTATATAGAATTGTATGTTGTGCTTTTAATTTCTTTCTTTTCCTAAGAGGTACCTTCTCTCCAACTCCAGTTCTTTGCTTTTAACAAAGACCAACAGATTTCCTTCCAATACAGTTGTATTTATACCTGACTTTAAAAATACCTGCTGCCATTATTTGCAAGATCTCTGTGCCTTTTTGGGATTGCACTTTACTGTATGGTGAAAGAGAAGACAAAAATTGGATTGAGTAGCATATCAGGCATTTTTACAGAATACCAAATTTGGATGGGAATTTGGAGGTTGTTGAGTCCTCTGATCAATCAGACCCTATACCATTCTGGATAAAGCCTGTCTAGGGTCTTCTTAAAAATCTCCAGTGATGGAGCACCCACGAATTCTGAAGGCAAGCTGTTCAGCTGGTTAACTGTTTACCTGCCAGGAAATTCCTCCTTAGTTCTAGGTTGCTTCTCTCCTTGATTAGTTTCATCCGTTGCTTCTTGTCCTGCCTTCAGGCACTTTGGAAAATAAATTGACTCTCTCTTCTTTGTGGCAGCACCTTAGATATTGGAACACTGCTATCCTGTCACCTCTAGTCCTTTTCATTAAATTAGACATACCCCAATTCCTGCAAGCCTTCTTGATATGTTTTAGCCTCCAGTCCCCTGATCATTTTTGTTGCTCTTCTCTGCACTCTTTCCAGAGTCTCAACATGTTTTTTATATCATGATGACCAAAACTGGATGGACTTTGAGAGCATATCATGGCTAGATTCAAAGTAGTGGCCTTCAGAACCATTTTCCCCATCAATGGGGCCAAAAATATACAAAAGTCAAACTGTCCAGATTGCTTCCTATTATTCCATTTACAATTGCTGCAAGGAAGTTTTGGATATAATTAAGGTCTCCCATGTCAGAAGATAATTTTTTAAAACAATTTAGTTCACATGCTGTTGTAAAGTATTTCAGTCCATGATCGTAAATAAATATAGAAAAAAAAGAGAGAATAAAAAGCTCAAATATGTAATGGGTGTGTTGGCACCATTAATCGTTGGATCAATTATTAAATACACTGAACATATTTCATAGTTCTCTCTGCCTGTGTTTCTCATCCCTCCAACCACTTCTGTTTCATTATTGTATTTAATTTATGCCGTAGCTTTCCAATAAACCAAATGTAACCCTGGGCAGGAAAGTAGATAAATTATTATTATCATTTTTTTAGATCATCCTGATGACATTTGAGGAACATTTTCAATCTCTTAAAAGTTTTAATCTATCTGATTAATTGGTTAGTCGCCCTTCTACTAAACCCATCTGCCCAATCACCACAATTCTGTCTCTGGCTCTGGAACTGGTAAGGTAGAACATAAATTATCAGCCAAGGCAACTGAGGTAAGATTCTTCCCCTTCTATTTTTCCCAATGCTGGAAGAGATTAAGAGCTGGTTCCATCTATTATTTTGACAACTCTGTCTTAATGACCTGGAAAGAAGGTATCTGAGGAAATTCATGTGGCCTTAAACCCCTGAAGGAATGCAAACAATTTAGTGTCTATAATTGATACTCACACAAAATGCCATAATGCATCAAACTGAGAATATGCTGAAGAGTTCACTGCAAAATTCATATTAAAGATACTCTGAAGAGCTTTGAAGAAATACATTGCAGCTTTTTCAGGCCGTTGACTCCATGGTTACCCGGAGTGGGGGATTAATAGTTTGTACCATTTAACATGATGCTTCTGCTGATTAATCCTATTGTATAAGTATTAAAACAATATCCAGTGCAAGTTCATCTCAAATTCACTGAGAAAATTTATTCACACAAACCATATACGTGGAGAATAGATAGGGCTCCATCGTGGAACTCGATTAGATGTTTATTTGGCTGTTTAGGCAACACCTAGAGTAGGGCTTGTCAACCTTTTCAGAGATTGTGCCACTTTTAGGATATGGCAATATTCAAGTACCACCAGTCACCTAGCACTCACTGGACACAGCTGACTCAAGACAGCTGGGTCGGAATGAAACAAGTCACACTGGCTAACTTGATGTGCCCCCCACAAACTCACCTTCCCAAACTGCTAGCACATGCGTGCACACACACACACACACACACACACACACACACTGCATTCCAGGTTTGGAGACTTTTATCCACAGATGAAGGAGAGGGCCTTCTCCCCAAGCCCAGGCATAGTTGGCAATTTGCTAGCTCAGACGTGAATACAAGTCTCCAAGCTTGGAATGGTTGTGTGCGTGTGTGGATAGCATGCTAAAGAGATGTTCCTTTACCAATCCCAGACATCATTGGTGTTTCCCTGTCCAGTACTCCCCACCGGCAAAGCAGGAGGTGGAAGACTTAATGGTAAAGGGTCTCCTGGCTGAGCAGAGGGTTGGATTAGAAGACATTCGAAGTCTCTTCCAACTCTTCTTTTCTATTCTACCTTTGCATGTGTGAACATTGTTGATGGCACTTTCTCTCTCCAGATCGTACCAGAGAGACATACAAAATGAGACATACTAGGATGATTCCAGAATTGCAGTAGATGTGTTGCCAACACGGAATCTTCATTTATCATGATTCCAGCCTCCACTGAAGCCTTCACAGGTACAAGAAGGAGGATCTGCAAAGATGTTGAATCCTTGGAGTCCAGCTGTTTAGGAATATTTGCAGCAAGAAGCTTCTCACCAATGGTCTTATGTTCACTTCATGTGAAGTTATGACCTTATCGTGACACATTGATTTGAAATAATTTGAATGCACACAGTCTTTCTCACTAATAGTATTATTATTTCATTCCTATATTACTTGCCAGGAACTAATTTGTAGCAGTAAACCAAAAAAATATTTTAGCCTTAACTTTACACTCTAATCATAGAACATAAAATATAGAATCATAGGGCTGGAAGGTACCTTGGAGGTCTTCTAGTCCAACCCCCTGCTCAAGGCAGGAGACCTTATACCATCCCAGTCAAATGTTGAAAACCTTCAGTGCTGGAGCACCCACAACTTCTGGATTGTTCCACTGATTATTTGTTCTCACTGATGGGAATGTTCTCCTTAGTTCTATGTTGGATCACTCTTTAGTGATCTTCCACTCATTACGTCTTGTCCTGCCCTCTGGTGCTTTGGAGAATAAGTTGACCCTCTCTCCCCTGTGGCAGCTTTTAAAGTACCAGAAGACAGTTAACTTGTCCCCCTAATCCTTGTCTTTGTTAGGCTAGACATATCTAGCTCAATACTCCTTAAAATCCTGAACATGTTGGAGCTGTCCAATGTCTTCAAAAGGATATTGGTAAAAGCTGCATGTCTTCCATAAGGCTTGGAGAAGTTGCTTCAAATCTTTTCAGCATAGACCAGATGGATTAAACCTCAATGTTTCTGGCCAACAGAGCTACCTCCATACTGGAAGAAGAGATGCTTTATTTACGTCAACATTGTTTCTCAAGAACTTCTTGGATTGCTTTTGTAGAAGAAGGACTGGTAGCACTAGTGGTAGAACCAGGGGGAAGGGTAAAAAGAGGGATCAGCCTAGAATTCCTACATAGTCACAAATTAACTAAGTCCAATTCCCCTTCCCTTGACTGCCTTTGTCCCTTATCTAACTCTAACCAGGTATCGGCCATCAGATGAGAAGATTCTTCTGTGTAGGCTTTTAGCAATGAAGCAGTTAAATTAAACCTTCACATGTAAACCTGGTTTATCATGCCTGACAGCTTCACAGGCAACAATAATTAAATAATAATAATTAACACACATTCTTTTTTCCCCATCCTTAACCACTTCAACTTTTCCCAGCAAATGTTCCTGTAGAACAGCCATTTTCCATGGGGATCCCCAAGACACTTTCAAGGGGTCCTCAAAGTCAGATAAATAACATTTCTCACTTTTAATTTCTAATACAGTAAACGCTGATGTAACTCACATTAAACCAAAACTCTTTGGGATCATCAGTCATTTCTGAGAAGGGAAAAGGACCCTGAGACCAAAATGTTCTAGAACAGGGGTTCTCAACCTTGGCAACTTTACAGCCGGCTGAGGAATTCTGGGAATTGAAGTCCACAAGTCTTAAAGTTGCCAAGGTTGAGAACCCCTGTTCTAGAACATTAGGGTCTGTGGACTCAGAGTTCCCAGTGATCCGTCAGGTTCTACTAAAAACCGAGAAGGAATGCTATTCTGTAGTCTTTCACAGTTGCTGAAGTAATTTCTCAGATATCCGTATCTGGAGCTGCAGCTTCTCCAAATCAAAAATATTATTTCCGTTGTTCTCTAAACTCCTCGGTGGTGTTTCTGTCACCAAAACGCTCAGGAGAAGTGGGATAAATAGAAAGAGGGGGAAAAAAAGGACATACACTGTTGTCAGAAGGGCACATTATGGTATAACACCAGGTAAGATTTCAGAGCCCATATTTTCCTGTGGCAAAGAGAGCATTTCAGTAACAAAGAGAACCATTTGGGAAGCAAGTAATTATGTGAGCAAGTGGGTCCTTTTGTTTTTAAAAAGTGATCCCTTTGTAATTTAGTTACGGCACTTTCCTTCTCTCCTCCCCCCCTCTTCTCCCCCGCCCATTCCTTGGGAGAAAAAGCAAAGAAGAAAATGTGTCATCTCTGAGAGTACTGCAGCTACTGAACTTTGCACCAAGGTTCCCCCCCCCTTGGGTTAAATAAAATTGCTTGTGAAAGCAATGCTGAAAGTTATGCTGGAGGAACCTCTCTAAAAGATGCCAATGCCAGCTGGTCTCATTTAACCCCTTCATCCCTTCCATGGGGAGCTGAATCCAAGGGAGTCAAGAAATGATAAAGAAATCAAATGGTGAACGTTGACAAACAGGGGACGAGGAAGGAAGGAAGGAAGGAAGGAAGGAAGGAAGGAAGGAAGGAAGGAAGGAAGGAAGGAAGGAAGGAAGGAAGGAAGGGAAGAGCAACAAAGATGATTAGGGGACTGGAGGCTAAAACATATAAGGAACAATTGCTAGAATTGGGTATGTCTAGTTTAACGAAGAGAAGGACAAGGGGGGACATGATAGCAGTATTCCAATATCTCAGGGGCTGCCACAAAGAAGAGGGAGTCAAGCTATTCTCCAAAGCACCTGAAGGCAGGACAAGAAGCAATGCATGGAAACTCATCGAGGAAAGAAGCAACCTAGAACTAAGGAGAAACTTCCTGACAGTGAGAACAATTAACCAGTGGAACAACCTGCCTCCAGAAGCAGTAAATACTCCAACACAGGAAGTTTTTAAGAAGAGACTGGACAGCCATTTGTCCAAAATGGTGTAGGGTTTCCTGCCTGAGCAGGGGGTTGGACTAGATGACCTCCAAGGTTCCTTCCAACTTTATTACTATTACTAAGGAAGGAAGGAAGGAAGGAAGGAAGGAAGGAAGGAAGGAAGGAAGATGAAAGAAAAGGAAGGAAAGAAAAAGGTGGAAAAGGAAGGAAAGAAAAGAAGGAAGAAAGAAAAAGAAAGAAAAGATGAAGAAAGGAAGGAGGATTATGATTATAATCATGATTTATCATTTGTTGCTTGTATCCACACTGAGAGCTTATGCACCGGAGACAAATTCCTTGTGCGTTCAATAAAGAATTCAATAAAGAATTCAATTAAACACATTAAAATGCTCCAATAGATACCCCAAATCTCTGAGCACCTGTCCTGCATATGCAAATGTGTCTCAGCTAAGATGATTGGATATAATTTCATATCTCTCTTTGTCATAGAATTCTTCAAACTTTTTCATTAAATTCTCTTGCTCGGATTCCTTGTTTCCCACATCATTACTAAAATATCACAGATTGTTCTCCCTTTACCCTTTTGAACCTCTCTTTCTGGGACTCATGTTGTTGTTGCTGTTAATTGCAAAGTCATGTCCGACCCATCGCAACCCCATGGACAACGTTCTTTAAGCTCCCGCCTCCTGCTTCAGTGACTCCATCCAGCCACCTCATTCTCTGTTGTCCCCTTCTTCTGTTGCCCTCCATCTTTCCCAGCATTAGGCTCTTCTCCAGTGAATCCTTCCTTCTCATTAGGTGGCCAAAGTATCTGAGTTTCAACTTCAGGAATTGGCCTTCTAAAGAGCAGTCGGGGTTGATCTCCTCTAGGACTGACCGGTTTGAACGCCTTGCAGTCCAGGGGACTCGCAGGAGTCTTCTCCAGCACCATAGTTCAAAGGCCTCAATTCTTTGGCGCTCAGTCTTTCTTATGGTCCAACTTTCACAGCCATACATTGCAACTGGAAAAACCATGGCCTTGACTATACACACTTTTGTTGGCAGGGTGATGTCTCTGCTTTTTAGTATGCTGTCTAGATTTGCCATAGCTTTCCTCCCAGGAGCAAGCGTCTTTTAATTTCTTGGCTGCAGTCCCCATCTGAGGTGATCTTGGAGCCCAGAAAAATAAAGTCTGTCACTACCTCCATTTCTTCCCCATCTATTTGCCAGGAATTGAGAGGGCCGGATGCCATGATTTTGGTTTTCTTAATGTTGAGTTTCAAGCCAACTTTTGCACTCTCCTTCTTCACCCGCATCAAAAGGCTCTTTAGTTCCTCTTCATTTTCTGCCATTAGAGTGGTATCATCTGCATATCTTAGGTTGTTGATATTTCTCCCGGCAATCTTAATTCCAACTTTTGATTAATCTAGCCCTGCCTTTCTCATGATGTGTTCTGTTAGATCTCAGTAAAAATGTGTACCACTTATCTGAAGAGATGTCACCAAAATGTTTCACCGCAAATTATCTGGTGGGTCTCCTTTAATAATGGGATGGGGAGAAATCTGCAGTGACCTAGTGATGCATGCAGCTAGAGAAATGGAGGAAGGCAAGAAAGGGATGGTATTGGAAGGAATCAAATAGCACTTCAATTACTCAAAAATTGTAATTCCACAACTGTGGCCCACAGCTCAATCTCATGCCATGTAGGGACAGTGTGTGGGCCATAACTAATGCATAAACAAATTAATTAATAGTTCCTGAAGGACTCAATCTCTGTTCTCAGATTCCTGTTCGGTCACAGTGGGAGTTACGGCTCTTACATTACTGAAGCATTCTCAAGTACTTACTACACTTTGGTGGGAACTGCTAGAGATATTTGTCCTGTTCACATTTATAAGGGAAAACCCGATCCAGTCATTTCTAGATGAATCCTGGGTCAATTGAAGGACATTGATCTTTCCAGCTTTTGTGGCGATGTGGAACAATATACAATTGAATTTAAGTGTGTTTGTTTATGCATGAGCATGCATATATATAGTTTTTAAAAAAAATGCAGAAAAATGGGACAGAATGGATTAATGGTAGAAACATGTGAAATTGACCCAGACTGGAAATGAATAAATCTCTCCATCTCGGATGCAAAGAAGAATTATTTGCATCCCCTATCCTGCTGCACACATTCCCATCATATTTCTGCAGGATCTTCTGACACGGAAAGACTTCTTTCAAATCCTTAAAATCAAAACAATGAGAAGACAAGATCCACCAACGTTAACAAAATGACAAAGGGAGAATAGGCTAAAAGTTGCCCTTGGGATTAAATGTATTTACATTACTATTTTTTTTTTTTTTTGTATTTCAAAATGGTGGGAAGGTTTCAGTATTCCTGCTGCACACGGCCATAAATTTTGATTTTCCAAACACTTAATCTTGGCTCCAGGAAACTTGCCTTTCAGCAGGAGACTAAAATGCAAACGAAAATGAAGTCACGGAGACCCAGATCTACCCACTGCAGTCCATAGCAATCAAAGCCAATGTATGTAGGTTTGAGGGGTCCTTGGTGCTCTCTGAGCTTGCTTGTTTTCTTGCAGATATTTCATTACCCAAACGAGGTAACATCATCAGTGCTAGTAAAGAGTGCAGTTTGCTGTCCGTTTATATTCTGGTGTCTTTGCCTACCTGGGTGGGTTGGGGCAGTTTTAAGAGATTCTTTGGTTGGGCAGCTTACTAATGGCTCTTTGGCAGTTTCTTGATTGGGATACTGCTTACTTGATTGTTGGTCTGAAGGTGACCTTGGAGTTAATCTATGCTGAGCTGAGTGATGATTGCTGGTGGAGAAGTGCTGGGGTCTTTTTCACTTTGGGGCTGGTTGATTGTCTCTTTTGCATAGTCTGTAGATGTTGTTTATGTCTATGTGTCCATGGATGGCTGATTTGTCAGAGTGCCAGGCTTCTAGAGAATTCCCTGGCATTTCTGGACATGGCCTGGCCTAGGATTGTCACATTTTCCCAAATGAAACTGAGTAAGTCTTTGCAAGTCTTTGTAAGGTTCAAATTCTTTATTCTCCCTTTTACCTTTTTGACTCAATGGCTATTTGGCCATTTTCTTCAAAGGTGTGGGAGGTATTTGGGGTACACTGTTATAATGCTTCTCTCAGGCTCTGGGAAATTCTAAGTTCCTGCTTTGCCAACTTTATTTCTGCTGCTCAATGACATGAGGCAGGAAGAGAAATCTTGAGGCATGCACGACTATGTCTTCATTTTAAAAGCAAGCCATTTGCCCAGAAGGTAAGAAATGTAACAAAGATGCTTAGGGGGCTAGAGGCTAAAACATATGAAGAATGGTTGCAGAAATTCTAGTGAAAGGAAGAACTAGGGGTAGGAGTCTTCTAATATTTGAGATAGGGGTCAACCTATTTTCCAAAGCACCAGAAGGCAAGACAAGAAACAATGGATGGAAATTAATCAAGGAGAGAAGCAACCTAGAAACAAGGAGACACTTGCTAAAAATGAGAACAATTAACCAGTGGAGCAGCTTGCCTCCAGAAGTTGTGGGTGCTCCATCACTGGAGGTTTGTAAGAAGAGACTGCATAGCCATTTCTCCAGAATGTTACAAGTAGGGTCTCCTACTTGTGTAGGAGGTTGGACTAGAAGATCTCCAAGGTCCGTTCCAACTCTGTTACTCTCTTATCCTGAAAGGATGAATATTTTTCAAAGAAACAACAGGAGCTTTCTCCATACTAGAAAGCACTCCACGTTTCCTAGCCGGTCCTTCCATGTCCTTAATTCATGATCTGAGTGCAAAGCAAGTCTGAATTTTGTAGTTCCAGACAAGCAGCAAAAACAGGAAATGTATTAACCCCTCTCTAAATGAGCCGAAAATAAATGGTTTGTAGGTCAATGAGAAATAGCAAGATTTAATGGTGAGCCACCCATTTTGCACCATTCTTGGGGTCTACTCTTTGCCTTTGCCAGCTAATAGGTTTGGAAAAAATAATCTGTAAATTTCAGCTTCAGTTAGGTTTTCATCTTCTGGACTCCACATTGGTTTCAGTTGTTTTTAGCCATAGCTTGCACATGTGGCCAAACTAAATAAAATAACAAATTCGAGATATATTTCTCCCAATAGATGCCTCTTTATTCCTACTGTTGTTTCAAGTGGGTACTTATTACTAACATTCTTTTCCTTAGCAGATCCACTTTGGTGGATGCTTTTTCTTAATATACTTATTTTTGTGTTGATGTCCTTGAGTGGCATTATGCATCGTCAGATTCTGAAAAGGATGGATTTCAGGACAAGGGTGATCCAATTCATAGGCAGGGGTGAGAAATATCACTTGGTTAAATTCCTATAAAAATTGAGACTTGGTGATTCCCCCCCCCCTTCCTTTCTTGGAGGCTAAAAGAACTGAAAATATATTCTCTACCAGAGACACTGAAAGGTTGCTGGCAGCAGAATAGATCTGAAGTACTCAGAGTGAGTATTTTTTAAACAGGGACAGATGTGATGTTGAGCCCCTGTTCATGGTTAGTTCTTGGGGCACTGAAAAAAACAATGCATCAAAAAATACCCCCACCCCACCTTCATACAGAATACTAGCATATCACTCTTGTATCTGGTGTGTATATGTGGCAGTCTGTGTGTGCACACGTGCCTTTATGTATTCTCTCTCTCTCTCTTTCTTTCTCTCTCTCTCTCTCGCACACACACACACACACACACGCCTATGATAACTGTCGTGTAATCAAAAGTACATGGCACACCAACATTGCTTTTGTGCAGTGTTTTATTAATACACAGCAATACAGTCAGAGGAAGCAGGAAAAGCCACTTCTGAAATCATGGCAGGAACTAGTCTAGATTAGTTCCCCAAAATTTTATATCTATCGATCTGCATCTGCATCTGATCTCCCTCCCCCTCCTCCTCTCGGTCCACCTCCCCCCCCCTCTGTCTCCCTCCACTTCTCCCTCCCCCTCTTCCTCTCTCTCCACTTCCACCCCCTCTCCCTCTGCTTCCTCTTCTCCATCTCTATTCAGAGGCAAAACCAAAAATGAGCAGGAAAAATGCAGTGCGCTACTTTTTTTAAAAAAAAATAGCATTTTATTAAGTTGTGCGGTAAAATGCAAACTACAAAGCAAATAGTAGGACACAACGGGGAGGAAAAAGGGAGAAGAAAGAGAAGAAAAGGGAAGAAAAAGGGGAAAAAAAGAAATTGACTTCCGACTTCCCCTGTTGCAGTACAATAAAACATTAACTGGACCCTCAACTTTTTACTTTTTCACAATAGTAAAAAACTAGCCATTTCTATAACAACAAATCAATCTAATCAGTGAAAGCCAGAATCAAAGTTTCATTTTTTTTCCACCTCAAGCACAAAGTCCAGAAGCGGTCTCCATGTAGAAACAAAGGTACTTCTACCCTTTTCTTTAATCGAAACAGTCAATTCAGCCATCTCTGCCAGCTCCATCAACTTCTCTAGCCATTCGTCCATAGTGGGAATCAAAATGTCCTTCCATTTTTGTGCATACGGTAGTCTTGTTGCCGTCAACATATACAGGATCAAAGTTCCAAACTTTTTTTCCCCAAATCTTTTCCCATTAAACCCAAAAGAAAAGTCTCTGGGTTCGTGTTTATTTTTACCTTAAGGATTTCCCATATCAAAATGTGAATCCTTCTCCAATATTTCTTTGCTTTATCACATGTCCACCATAAATGATAAAAAGTCCCGTCTTTACATTTACATTTCCAGCATTCATTTGAAGTACCTTTATACATCCCAGACAACTTGTCTGGTGATAAATACCACTTAATGCAGTGCAGTACTAAGGCATTGCATTTATTTTAGATATTCTTTACAGAGCAGGAAATTTACAGAACGGGGGCTCCAGGGTTCCAGCATAAGGCATCTCGAATGCAATATTTGAAAAGGGTAGAAGAAGAAAAAAAAATGGACCTGTTTATGGAACTTGGTCAGTAGAATGCACACAATAGCTTTGCAGAAAACGTTGCACAAGCAGTGGCCAGTGACTGATTGGTTTCTGTTTCCAATAGAAAAGCCAGAAATATAACACCGAGAAGAGTAAATGCCAACAAAATTGTTTTTCTGGTGTGTGATGGTTCTCACAACCAAAAATGACAGCCTGTCAGAGAAGAGCAGCTTATGCAGATGGACAAATCTAAGAGTACATGTAGGAAACCTGGATCAGTTCTTTAAGGCAAATGAAATGAAAATGAGCTCATTGTGAATTTAAACACAAAGCAAATGTCTGCTTCTGAGTCTTCCCCCCCCCCAGAATATAGCTATTGGAGGACCTTCTCCTTCATGCTCTTCTTTTCTCTCGTGCTCACCCCACATCTAATCTCCCTCCCCAGTATTGAAAATGGCTTTCTAATTTGCCAAGTTCAAGTGTCAGGAACAGACTGGCAAAATCCAGTATTAGTAAAACTGAGATAGGGTTTTGATGCTTTGTCTTATGAAGTGTTAGTATAACTTTATAAGGCCTTGGTAAGGCAGAATATTGCATCTGGTTTTGGTTGCCACGATATAAAAAAGACTCTGGAAAGAGTGCAGAGAAGAGAACAAAGATGATTAGGGGACTGGAGACTAAAACCATATGAAGAATGGTTGCAGGAATTGGGTATGTCTGGTCTAGTGAAAAAAAGAACTGGAGGACATGATAATAGTTTCCAATATCTAAAGGGCTGCCACAAAGAAAAGTGGATCAACTTATTTTCCAAAGCACCAGAAGGCAGGACAATAAGCAACGGATGAAAACTAATCAAGGAGAGAAGCAACCTAAAACTAAGGAGAAATTTCCTGACAGTTAGAACAATTAATCAGTGGAACAACCTGCCTCCAGAAGTTGTGGGCGCTCTATCATTGGAGGTTTTTAAGACTAGATTGGACAACCATTTGTCTGAAATGGTATAGGGTTCCCTGCCTGAGCAGGGGGATTGGACTAGATGACCTCCAAGATCCCCTCTAACTCTGTTATTCTCTTATTGTTTTCAAGCTTTAGGTAACTCTAGAAAAGAAAGGAATGGATCTACAGTAGGCTTGGAGTGTATTTAAATAACTTGTAGAATTTGTGGGATTTAGGGGCAAAGTAGAGAATTTGTGTTAGGAAAGGATCTATGCATAGGACAATGTTCATGTAGTTTTCTTGACGTTCAGATGGAAGTGGTATTGCCATGAAGTTACCAGGAATTGGGGCCAATTTGAACAAAATTTACTCTTAAATACCGGTAGTTTTTATTAAAAGGGTTTACACCTTACCTTTTTAAAATTAGAAGTACATTCAAGAAAAAGTTATATAAAACATAAAAGAAAACAAAGAAAGGAAAAGGCAAAGAAAAAAGAATATAAAAAAGAAAAAGAACAGAAAAGATGCAACAAATAAAAAGTAAAGAAGTGAATTTTAATGTTCTTCTCAGCAGTTATGGATTCAATTCTAATTAGACCTCTCTCTGTATAATTATGTCATAACTTCCTTCTTTCATAACCTAATCTTTCTGATCATCAAAAGCGGTATACAAGTCTCATAAATAAATAAATAAAACCATCAACCACAAAATCGTTTTCTTTTTGATGCCAAAATGCATAAGGGGTGATTAGTCATTGATGAGTATCAATTATGACCTTTTTAGCCCGTTTGGCCATCTCAACAAGTTCACCAACCATTCCTCCCTAGTGGATAGGGCTGAATAAAACTTTACCTTTCGCTATGGATTGAATCAGTGATTTTGGGGAACGAGATAAATAATAATAATAATAATAATAATAATAATAATAATAATAATAATAATAATAGTAAAGTTGGAAGGGACCTTGGAGGTCATCTAGTCCAACCCCCTGCTCAGGCAGGAAACCCTACACCATTTCGGACAAATGGCTGTCCAGTCTCTTCTTAAAAACTTCCAGTGTTGGAGCATTTACTGCTTCTGGAGGCAAGCTTGCTGTCACTATCTAAGATAATCAATGTTCTAGCAACTAGCAACTGTTGGGCTGACCCCCAGATTCTCATCCTTCCCCAGACATGGAATCTCAGAGCATCAATTTGAGCCACTCATATTTCATCGGCCCAATAAATGAGGAAGAAATCAAACAAACAAACGAATGAATGAATGAATGAATGAATATAAGGTTTTTTTCCAAACAAACACCCAGGTCCTTCTCTCTTTTCCTTTTATGTTAGGCCATTTTTATTTTTGTTAACATCTAAAAAAAAATTGTTTCGATGTGTGATGGAAAAGTACACAAAGGTTGAGTGAAGTAGTACTTTCCATGTCGCTATCTTCTTAAATTCCCATTTTCTCCATTATAAGAAGACTTAGAAACGAATGAAGGCAAATATAGATGTCCCAGGACAATGTGGCAGAATGCCATCTGGATCCACCCCCAGGACCCAGAGATGTTCTCTTCCGAGCTTTGGGACTTGTGCTGAAATCAATCCTCAGGGAACTTCTCTCCAGCAGAATGTGTGTGAACGAACACACAGTGTGAATCAACACACATTGATGAAATGAATGTGTGTTCATTTGTGTGTTCACACACTGTGAACTCCTGTCCCTTGGCTGATTTGTGGCAAATGACTCCTTCTTTCAGTGGCATTTTCCTGCAAATTTCCCTTTGGAATAGCAAGTTCACCTTATTTTTTTATCAAGCACTCTCAATTAATTTTTTTATCAGGACTAATAATCTCAAAATGTTAACTGAGGCAGACAGCAGCAAACCAGGCCCACGCAAAATACAAGGGGTTTCGATCAAATCTTCAGACTCGGCAGAACAAATCAGCCTAATTTTCTCAATCAATTCTACCTATCGGAATCAATTCAATTTACTGATAATCTGAACTGAATCAGCTTTCAGATCAGAGCCAGTCTGCATACAAAGAAATTCTTGAAGAGAAGTCTAAAACCCGTCTCTTCAGTTCTGTTGAATTCTCTAGGTTTTTTTTCTTATTTATTCAAATATATGCGGAAACCCAATAAGGATTATAGATTTCTTTCTCCTTCTTCCAAAGTGTAAGCGTAAGTAGGATGTGGCTTTTAGATGGGAAGGGGCTAGAGGCATCGTGAGGGGTCCAAAAGAGACAAATTTCCAATATCAGAGACGATTGGTGGCTCAGAGTTGAATTGTGAAGTTCTTGATACTCTCTGAGCTTTGTTGTTTTCTTGCAGACATTTCATGACCCAACTAGGTGACATCATCAGTGTCTCTCTGAGAGCAAAACCCATTCCCATCTAGTACTGAGGATATTACTTAGTTGGGTCATGAAACTTCTACAAGAAAACAATCAAGCTCAGAGACCACTGAGAATCTCAAAATTCTCCTCCTCCTCCTCCTCCTCCCCCTTCTTCTTCTTCTTCTTCTTCTTCTTCTTCTTCTTCTTCTTCTTCTTCTTCTTCTTCTTCTTCTTCTTCTTCTTCTTCTTCTTCTTCTTCCTCTCCTCCTCCTCCTCCTCCTCCTCCTCCTCTTCTTCTTCTTCTTCTTCTTCTTCTTCTTCTTCTTCTTCTTCTTCTTCTTCTTCTTCTTCTTCCTCCTCTCCTCCTCCTCCTCCTCCTCCTCCTCCTCCTAACACCACTCCCTTCTAGTACCAGTGATGTTATCTAGCTGGGTTATGAAACATCTACAAATAAACCAAGAACCCCACATGCAAATGATTAAATGCATGTCATGATGTTAGCTTCTCCCCTTCAGTATGTACATTATGATGTTGAACATATATACGAAAGGGGTGGAGCTTGTATCCACCCCTCAGGATATCTGGATCCTGTAGATATCCTGAGGGGTGGGAGATGGAGGGGTTTCAATCAATATTATTGAATTAGAAGCCACATTCCAAACTAAGCAGAATCAAGGCAGAGCATATTCAGCTAATGTGTTTTAAATTAATTTAATGTAAACAACATTGATTTGACACAGTAAATACCTAGTGTTATAGCTCAGATCATTAAATTAAATGTAAAAGCATGGTTATTAGAAATGACAACAGATGTGGGTAGATGGGTTTTTGCTATACTTCAATAGTTGAAGTAAAATATGATACTTTAATGAATATCATTCAATGAATGCTTTCCACGGTTAATTTAAAGCACATATGGTATTCTTATTTATATCCTGAAAAAAATGTTTTAAAACTATATCATGAAAGTCACCCCTCATTTTTCACACAGGAAGCTTTGATTTGAAAATCAAAGACGGAATCATAGAATAGTAGTTATAGATTGTAAGATTTAGCTTTTCAGATTTAAGCGTACATCCTTAGGAGTATACCATCCTTCCCACGCGTTTATATCTCCCTTCAGTCTGAGCAAAAATATCTTTTCTCAAGAAGTTTTGGAAGAATTCTTGGTTTGGACCCAAAGGTTTCAAGGAGGCATGGAGTTTTGGGGCTCTGAAAAATATGCTCCTTGTGTCAATCATATTCCACCTTTTATAGAACAAAGATGAAAGAACTAGATAAGGAATTGCTCATGAAACTTTGTGTGGTGTCCCTATTTTATTGGTGTAAAAATCAGAGCAAAACCAGACTTGATCAGTGTCCCCCTAAGCCCCATTCTATCCTTGAGGAGGCCCACTGGGACAAGTTAGACCACCTGCTGAGTCTAAGTCTCCATGAAAATTTATCCCAGTCTGGGAAGTTCTACACAATCTATCACCTTCTGTTTCCCAATAAGGTTTCCTAGAAGACTTATGAGATTATACATCTGGAAGGACCCTCAACTCCCATCTGTTCCAGCTCTTGAACTACACATGGTTTGCTGTACCTATAAAGTATTTTGACTTACTCTTTGTAAATTCTTTCCTTGTAAATTCACTTCCTTGGAAAACACATTTTCTGTTCTTCAGCTGCTCTGAAACCTGTATGTTCCCCCAAATACACTTACTTTTTGTTCGTGGATACCACATCATCCTTACGCCACTTTCAGTTACCAGTAGTAACATTTATGTACCATCAACTACACTCTGTCCTCGCACAGAACTTAAGGGAGAACTTTTATAAAATGTTTTATAGATGGCACCTTGATCCACAAAAAATGTCTCTTATGTACCCTGACTTACAACCTAAATGTTGGAGATGTGGTTGTATGGATGCTACTTATTATCATATCTGGTGGTCGTGCAGAGAGATAAAAGCATTTTGGATTAAGATATGGTGGAATATCCAGAGAATTTTTAGAAGGAGGGTAAAATTTACTCTGCAATTATTTTTGCTGGGTATAGTTACTGATTGTGATACAAAGGAGGTTATATTGATGTTAAATCTGATTACAGCTGCGAGGCTGTTAGTAGGACAATATTGGAAGAAGGAATCTTTGCCTACACTGCAGGAATGGTTTTTTAAAGTGTCTTATTTGGCGGAAATGGCAAAGATTTCGGCTTTTTTAAAGGAACAAACGCAAGAGAAATTTCTTGCTGTTTGGGATAAATGGATAAAATTTATACAATTTAAACTGGATATAAAAAAATATTATATAGCTTTTTCATAATTTTTATTTTTATATATATACATATATATCTTAATGTTATATTTTCTTCTTTTTTATAAATATAATTTTTTAATTGTTTTTTTTAATTAAGCCTATATTCTGCTCTGGGAAGCTCAGGGGGGGAAGGGGGGGTGTTTGGGGGGGGTTGGGGAAGGGGGGGTTTGTTGTGTAATGTTTAGTTTTCTCTTTGTATATGTTTTTTGTTCTTGTATTGTTTTGGTTTTTTTTGTAAAACTTATAAAACTTTTTAATAATAAAAAAAACTACACTCTGTCCTCGTATTAGTTACTTATTCTTAATGTAGTAGTTATACATGTAGTATAACTATTAGAATCGATTATACTGGAACCAAAGCAGTCCAGGTTCATTTATTCACACAACCAGGCTTACTGGATAATTTTACCTTCACATACAGATAGTCTTAGACTTAGAGCCATTCATTTAGTGAGTGTTCAAGGGTACAACGGCACTGGGAAAAAAAAGTGGCATGACTGTTTTTCACCCTTACAATCATTGCAGCATCCCCAGGGTCACGTGATCAAAATTTGGATGCTTGGCAACTGACATGCAATCACAGTTTCAATGTCCCGGGGTCATGTGTCACCTTTTGTGACTCTCTGACAAGCAAAGTTAATGTGGAAGCCAGACTCACTTAACAACAGCAGTGATTCACTTCACAATTGTGGCAAGAAAGATGATAAAAGGGGGCAAAACTACTTGTATGATTTTTGACCTGATTCAGCTTTAACAGCAACGGCAACAGCACATAGACTTATATACCGCTTCACAGTGCTTTATAGCCCTCTCTAAGCGGTTTTACAAAATCAGCCTATTTGCCCCCAACAATCTGGGTCCTCATTTTATCAACTTTGGAAGGATGGAAGGCTGAGTCAACCTTGAGCAGGTGAAGATCGAACTCCTGGCAGTGGGCAGAGTTAGTCTGTAATACTGCATTCTAATCCCTGAGCCACCATGGCTCTTAAGATAGAGAAAGAGAGAGAGAGAGAGAGAGAAAGACAGAGACAGAGACAGAGACAGATAGATAGGTAGGTAGATAGGTAGATAGATGGATAGATAGATAGATAGATAGATAGATAGATAGATAGATAGATAGATAGACAGACAGACTGATAATAGTTAGCAATAGTACTTAGACTTATCTACCACTTCACAGTGCTTTACAGCCCTCTCTAAGCAGTTTACAGAGTCAGCCTTTTGCCCCCCAGCATTCTGGGTCCTCATTTTACCAACCTCAGAAGGATGGAAGGCTGAGTCAACCTTGAGCCGGTCAGGATTGAACTCCTGCCAGTAAGCAGTGAATTAGCCCGCAGTACTGCATTCTCACCACTGCGCCACCATGGCTCTTAACACTCGTGGTATTCTTAAAACATAACAGTACACAAGCAAAAAGAACTAAGGAACTATTCCTTCGATACAAATTTTCACAGCCTGTTGAGATTATTAAGCCTTTAGCCTATCCTGCCTCTTTCTTCTGATTCAGAAGAAGACCTTTGATGGACAGGTTGCGGAACTCTAACAGGTGCTGTGAGATCCTGCCAATACGTCCCCCAAGGTGTCTCTCCTTTAGCCATTAGATCAGTGATTTGCCACTTCTGATTATGTTTTGTAATGAAACTTTTTTTTCTCATTGCTGCGCTAATGGATTTGTTTAAAGCTAATTTTAAATCTTTATTTGTAATTGTTCCATCCCCCGGAGCACTTTGGCAATAGCAGAAAGTCTTCAAAAGATCTTCATAAATAGGTTTGCTTTTTCAAATTCAAATTCAGAACAGTGCTAGAAGGGACGTTGAGGTCTTTCAGTCCAATTCCTTGCCCAGGCAGGAGACCCTATACCAGTGGTGGCGAACCTATGGCACGCAAACCAGAGGCGGCACTCAAAGGCCTCTTTGTGGGCATGTGTGCCGTCCCCCCAGCCCCACCTCCCCTCACGGCCCCCTCCTCACCAGCCCCCCCCAGAGGACAGTCACCCCCGGGCATGGTCCACACAGAGCAGCACAGCCAAGCACATGGCAGCAGGGACAAGACTCCATCCTCGCGCCCTGTCGCACATAGATGATGCTGTAGGGCATGGGCGGAGGGGATGGCCTCCATGATGCTTCTGGGTCACCTGGGTGATCTGCTACAGTGGGCTGTGGTCCTGCGGGCAGGTGGGGTGGGGACGGAGTGGGGGCAGGCGCAGGCAGGGCGGTTTTGGGGCACTAAAAGATTCGCCATCACTGCCCTATACCATTCTAAGAGAAGTGGCTTTCCAATCTCTTCTTAAAAACATCCAGTGATGAAGGACCCACAACTTCTGAAAGCAACTCGTTCCACTGATTAATTGTTCTCACTGTTAGGAAATTTCACCTTAGTTCTAGTTTTTGTTTCTCTCCTTGATTAGATTCCTTCCCTTGTTTCCTGTCCTTCTCTCTGGTGCTTTGGAAAATAGGTTGACCCCTTCTTCTTTGTGGCAGCCCCTCAAATACCGGAACACTGCTATCATGTCCTTCTCTTCTCCAGACTAACCATACCCAAATCCTGCAACTGTTCTTCGTGTGTTTTAATCTCCAGGCCCTTAATCGTCTTAGTTGCTCTTCTTTGCACTTTTTCCTCAAAGTCTCAACATATTTTTTGTAATGTGGTAACCAAAACTGGATGCAATATTCCAGGTGTGGCCTTACTAAAGTTGTATAAAGTGGTACTAATACTTCACATGATTTTGATTCTATGCCTTTGTTTATACAACCAAGGATTGTATTAGTTTTACTGAACAAACTTGCATGCTGGAGAAGTCACATAAGATCCAGTATTTTTGAGACTGCAGCAATGGCTTTGAAATTCCAGACACTGATTGGAGGATTTTTGGGTGTGTGTGTGTGTTGTGTGTGTGTTTATTTGGAGGTAAAGTTAAGAGCTGATTAGATTTAGAGTTCAATGAAAAATAACTTCCTTTTACCGCCACCAGAACAATTCATGTGCCTTTTTCATATTAAATGATTTCAATTTTCTTCTCTGGAAGTGAGTTGGGAGATGGGGGGTCACTTCATTTTGTTTTCTGATGAACCTTTGTGTTATAACATCATAAAAGTCAGTTGCTACGACCAGGAACATAATAAGATTGTCTCCTAGTTTGGCTTTGAGTCTGTATGGCAAATATAAAGCTCTACAAATCTATATTTTGTCATCTGTAATGTTCACTAATGCTTTACAGCCGGCTTCATCAGTGGAACATGAATTAATGATGGATGGCAAATGGAAAAAATAATGAATTCCAAATAAATACTTATTGCATAATTGAAGTTGCAAGATTCTTCTATGAATAAAATATATTTGTATTTACAATGCATAAATTCACTGGAGACATAGTGGGCCATAAACAGCTTTCTGATGAAAACATTGATGAGATGTGTTAAATTAGTAATGGGTTGAGTACATTTCTTAATTACACCACCATATATAAGGGAAGCCATGGCACAGTTTAAAACAAATTGGTTTCCATTTTGGAAGGCGTCATGTCACCCTGGATATTATCTAGTGATATTGAAAAACCTGAATGTTGAGGATGCTTGAAAAAAGAATGTTTCTAGCTTTATTCCTGAAACAAATTGGATTTTTTGCAATATATTCCCCACCCACCCCCCAAAATTAGATTGTGTAAATTGAAACAGTTTCCAATATATTAAAGACAATATCTTGCAATGATTTTGTAAATAAATAATAATAATAAGGAACCCAAGCACAAATGGTTAGGGCTAATGCTACAGACTGAATTTTGAAAG
Source organism: Crotalus tigris (assembly GCF_016545835.1). Taxonomy (NCBI): domain Eukaryota; kingdom Metazoa; phylum Chordata; class Lepidosauria; order Squamata; family Viperidae; genus Crotalus; species Crotalus tigris. Next base: position 3,746,173 of record NW_024096931.1, on the reverse strand, counting down.
CAGTTCAGGTTTCTCTCAAGCATGAAGAAAGCTCATGTTAGAATTACAAGCATAGCCCCAAAACCTGGTACATTCTAAAGCAGGGGTGTCCAACCTTAGCAACTTTAAAACCTGTAGACTTCAGCTCCCAGAATTCTCTATGTGGAATTCTTGAAAATGAAGAGCACAGGTCTTAAATTTGCCAAGGTTGGACATTCCTGTTATAAAGCCTGTAAATCTATATAATGGGAGGAACTGAGATAACATCAAAGGACAGTGTGATTGTGTGTATGAGTGTGTATATGTGTGTGTATAGTTATACAACTATCTATCTATCTATCTATCTATCTATCTATCTATCTATCTATCTATCTATCTATCTATCTATCTATCTATCTATCATGTCTGTCTGCCTATCTAGTTATCTATCATCTATCATCTATCGTCTATGTCTATCTATTTATCTATATCTATCGATCTATCTATCTATCTATCTATCTATCTATCTATCTATCTATCTATCTATCTATCTATCTATCTATCTATCTATCATGTCTGTCTGTCTAGCTATCTATCATCTATGTCTATGTCTGTCTATCTATCTATCTATCTATCTCTATCTATCTATCATGTCTACCTCTCTATGTATCTATCTATCATTTCTGTCTACCTATCTATCATCTATTATATATCATGTCTGTCTATATCTATCTATCTATCTATCTATCTATCTATCTATCTATCTATCTATCTATCTACTATGTCTATCATGTATATCTATCTATCTATCTATCTATCTATCATTTATCATCTATGACATCTGTCTGTCTACCTATCATCTATCTATCTATCATATCTATCTATGTATCTATCATGTCTATCTACCTATCATCTATCATGTCTGTCTGCTATCTATATCTACCTAGCTAGCTAGCTATCAAGCTATCCAGCTACCTATCTATATCTCTCATCTCTGTCTAGCTAGCTAGCTATCCTCTATTTATCATCTATCATGTCTGTCTATCTATCTATCTATCTTAGTATCTATCATCTATCATCTATCATCTCTGTCTGTCTATCTATCTATGTATCTATCATTTATCTATATTTTTTTCAAGCAAGAGACAATGTTTGACAAAATGCATCATGATACATCTCTTTTTCAATTTTGTTTTTTTAAAATGCTTACAACAGTGCAATTTTATTACCATTTTATATTCTAATTATTCTTTAGCTCTACATTTCTTGATTAAATTTCGCACTCTAACCTCTTTAAGCACCCTTTTCAGGTGGAAAAAAAGGTGATTTAAAATCCTGTTGATAATGTTAATAATTACTTGGAAATGTATTCCATTTCTAAGAGGAAAAATGTTATATCAAACTTGGGCTCTGCTAACTTTCCTTAACCTGGTAAACATGATAATGCTAAATTAAAAGATACAGGTACATAAACACATCCTCCGATTCAGCTCAACTCCTCATAACTTTATTGGCATGTTCCTGCTCCATCACTGGAGGTTTTCAAGAAGAGACTGGACAGCCATTTGTCTGAAATGGCAAAAGGTCTCCTGCTTGAACAGGAGGTTGGACTAGAAGACCTTCAAGGTCCCTTCCAACCCTATTATTCAATGCTCTAAGATCTGGAGAGGTATAGCAGGTAGAGATGTCCTGGGATGGTGACCATTCTAATTTAAGGACCATTCCATATAAGATGGAAAAGAGATGCCATCTTATACTTCAGATGGCAAGAACAGAAAATAGTGAACAGCAATGACTAAGACTGCAATAAACTCTCATCCTTTTTGCTTTTCCGACTACACCATGATGCAATTCTTTTTCAAACTGTGGATTTAAATGCTCAGAACAGCGCTATTTTATTACCATTTTATATTCTAATTATGTGTTAGCTCTACATTTATTGATTAAACTTTACATTTTAGCCTCTTTGAGCCCCCGTTTTTCAGGTGGAAAAGGGTGATTTAAAAATCCTGTTGATTTTGATATTGTTAATAATAAACCGGTTTGCCAATAGGATGTAGGAGTGGATGGATTTTTTTTCCCCCAAAGAAGCAAGAGTTTTATTACATGTTGCATTCAACCTCATTAAAAGAGAATTCATTCCACAAGTGATGCTTACAAGAAGCAAAAGTACCACTTCACAAGCATGCTATTAGAGCTATGAAAATCAGGGTCATAAATACTTTGGCAGCCTCACGGCAGCAAAATCTTATTGCCTCTTCTGGAAAAAAAAAAAAAAAGTCTTCGGTTTTATCAAAACCTACCAAGTATAAATGCTTTTGAGAACTGAAGATTAATTCCTCCTTCCAGAAGGATAAAGATTGTAGTCAAATTCTATCAGATCCGTTTTGCTTGCGGCAACTCAGTTTTAACTATAATTTTGAAGCAATCGCAAAGCAGATGGTGTGAAAGAAATATCAGTAAAACGTTTCATGTAATTTTGTTGTTAGGTTAAAATTCACAACCTCATAAAACCGTGCACAACTTTGGTGCTAAAGTGTTGCCGGAGCTTTTATACTTTTCTTTAAATAACCAGAGCCACAAATGGATATCCAACTTGAATTAAAATAACAAAATGAAAAATAAATAAACACCTACATAGTCCCGTAAAGGTCAGACAGTTAACTGTACCCACAGCATGCATGGTTGTCCTTGACTGAGTTAGTTTGAATGCCACAGATGTTTGTGAGGAAAAGGTGGTTTTCAGAGATTTGGAAAAATGAAAAAGAAAAGAAGTTTAATCAAACATTTTGAAAAATGAACATGGACCACCTCTACAGACTTTGGTAATGGAGTAAGTCTCTGATTATTTTCACACTCCAGCTATACATCATAGGAGCTTCCAAAACTATTTTATAAGGCCTTGGTAAGACCACACTTGGAATACTGCATCCAGTTTTGGTCACCGTGATATAAAAAAGATGTTGAGACTCTGGAAAGAGGGCAAAGAGCAACAAAGATGTTTACAGGGCTTGGAGGCAAAACCCGATGATGAATATCACAAAAAAAACTGTTGAGACTTTGGAAAAAATTCAAAGAAGAGCAACTAAGATGATCAAAGGCCTGGAGACTAAAACATATGAAGAATGGCTGCAGGACTTGGGTTTGGCTAGTCTAAAGAAAAGAAGAAATAGGGGTGACATGATAACAATGTTCCAGTACCTGAGGGGCTGCCACAAGGCAGAGGGGGCCAGGTTGTGCACCAAAGCACCAGAGGGAAGGATGAGAAACAATAGTTGGAGACTGATCAAAGAGAGAAGCAGCCTGGAATTAAGGAGAAACTTCATGACAGTGAGGACAATCAATCAGTGGAACAGCTTACCACAGAAATAGTGGGCGCTCCATCACTGGATGCTTTTAAGAAGAGACTGGACAGCAACTTGTCTGGAATGGTGTAGGGTCTCCTATTTGAGCAGGGAGTTGGACTAGAAGACCTCCAAGGTCCCTTCCAACTCTGTTATTCTGTTAAAAGCTGTAGAAATGATCTGTAAAATGATTATGTATCCCTAGATGAATGTTAACAGAATCAAAGTTGCAGACAAAGTTGCAGCTGCAATGTGGAATAAAACAGCGAATGAGCCAAAAAGGTTGCCCAACCAAACCATGGGCAGGATAATAATGCTGTTTTTTCCATCATTTCTCAGTCTTGTTCCCCACTAATGGAAATGCCACAAAATGGATGTTTAGGACAGCAGATTCTTAGACCATATTGGCAGTGCACACATTTCGAATCTAGAGAGAATGCTGTCGTTGGCTTCAAACAAATGATTGCTATGGAAGTTTGCCCAGCTGACATGCTGAGCATGATCCATCATAAGCATCCATTTTTCCAGAAGGCAGTTTGTTGATGTTGCTCCTGCCACCATCCTTGTCCTTGGAGGTGCTCCTTGTTTTTTTTCTCCCTCCCTCCCTTTTTATTTTATTTTATTTTGGCAAGTTGAAACACATACAAATGGAAGCATGGATCCAGGCCATTTTATTGTATTATTTTAAAATGCTCGCTCCAAACAGCCTTCACCGCCAGTGAAGAGGGCAGAAGGGATACAAAAAGAAAGCAAAAGAGGATTCCAAGTGTGGTGTATTGCTTAGCACCAAACAACTTAGGTCCTGATGTAGGCATACAAAGTCTACTCTACAGCAAGCATAATACAGCCACACTTGGAATACTGCATCCAGTTTTGGTCACCATAGTATAAAAATATGGTGTAGCTCTGGAAAGAATGGAGAAAAGAGCAACAAAGATGATTAGGGGACTGGAAACTAAGAAATATGGAGAATGGTTGCAGGAATTGAGTATGTCTAGTCCAGGGGTAGGCAACTTTGGCTCTTTTATGACTCGTAGACTTCAAATCCCAGAATTCCTGAACCAGCCACACTCAGGAATTCTGGGAGTTGAAGTCCACGAGTCATAAAAGAGCCAAGGTTGCCTACCCCTGGTCTAGTTCAATGAAAGGAAGGACTAGGGGTGACATGATAGCAGTGTTCCATTATTTAAGGAGCTGTTGCAAAGATGAGGGGGTCAACCTATTCTCCAAAGCACCTGAAAGCAAGACAAGAACCAATGGATGGAAAATAATCAAGCTCCATCACTGGAGGCTTTCAAGAAAAGACTGGACAGCCACCTGTCTCAAATGGTATACTCTCCTGCTCATACAGGGCATTGGACTAGATGACTTCCAAGGTCCCTTCCAACTGTTATTCTGTTTTATATAGAAAATTGGTTGCATGAGTGCCCAACATTTTTCAAGTGGAAAGAAACTTTCCCAACAATTTCTCAAGGGCAGAAATGCAGTGACACAAGCAACATGACCAGAAAAGAAGAATTTCCATGTGATGTTTTCTCCAAAAAGAGACTGCATGTATGGGAAGCCTGGGGGGCTACCGAGATGACTGTGTAATTGTTTATTCATGTCAGAAGCATCACAATTAAAATATAGCATACTATATGACATAACATTTTAAATATAAAATACAAGTGTCATGGTTCTGACAGATGAAACTCTTCAAAGAACTTTGAGGCATTGTTTACCTTAAAGAATCTTTATTCGAGCCGCATAGCATTGGAACTTACATAAGTGAAGCCAAAATCTAGATCCCCCTCCCCTTAGCACATAGTATCAGAACACAATTCCCTTCTCTAATTAATGGTCATAAATCACATTCTCTAATTAGTTTGAAATGCAGGCTTTCCCTCCTGTTCTAAGCCCGGCCATTTCTTATAATCTCTTATTTCAAAAGCCCTGAATTCACACACTATTACAATATTGTTATGTCTCCCATCACATTCCTCCTCCTCCACCAGTATCATCTAATTCTAAGAGTAAAGCATAAGAAAGAAAAAGGCTGCATCTCTATCTGTTGTCAAAGCAAGCACATCCAGTGGTAGCAGTATTGACAACAAGATTAAAATATGTGCAAGTTAAACAGATCTTGCCCAAAAACTAGCAACATTAATTATGTTCTTCTGTCAGGCTGTTATGACTTTCTCAAGTGTGCACTGATCAGGACACAAAGGGCAAGTATACATATAAACTATGTAATAGAACATACCTTGTTTCCCTAAAAATAAGACCGGGTCTTATATTAATTTTTGCTCCAAAGGACGCATTAGGGCTTATTTTCTGGTTATGGCTTATATTTGGGGAATACCGTACTAAATGTGTCCATCTGGCTGACGATCTTAACTGGGGCTTATTTTTGGGGTGGGGATTATATTACGAGTATCCTGAAAAATCATGCTAGGGTTTGTTTCCCAGGTGGGTATTATTGTGGGGGAAACACGGTAGAATAATAAGATTGGAAGGGACCTTAGAGGTTTTCTAGTCCAACCCCTACTTAAGCAGGAGATTCTATATTGTTCTGGAGAAATGGCTGTCTAGTCTCTTCTTGAAAATTTCCAGAGATGGAGCACCCATCCAGAAATAAGCTATTCCATTAATAAAAGGCAGGACAATTCACACCTGCATCTCTTGGGCACCTTGCTACTGATCAAGCTGAACGAAGACAACTAAGGGGGGAAAGTAGACAAATTTCAATACCCGACACTAGCTGCGCATTTCAAGCAAGGCATAACGTGGCCTTTTTGCCAGTTCAGTGATTTAACTCCGAGGAGCCGGGCAAAGATTCCAAAACATAAAGAATTGACAGACATTCTAGCCACTTTTATAGGCAATCTCTCCGAAGAGCAAATCAGGAATGATGTTTAAACTGAGATGGAGGCTCTAAAATAAGGACTGTTTATGTTGTTAAACTCTTTTCCTGGAATTTTTTTTTTTTTTAATCAGACCTGCCCCTCACCCCCACCCCAACATTTTGAAGCTTGATGAACTGAAATGGAATTATTCCTCTGTGTTTGTTTGAAGCGCTGTATGAGTGATCACAGATCCAGGGACTTTAAGAGTCTCTTTGCTGGAGGGTTGAATTCCTGTAATTTAAGCCCTGCATAGCAGACAATCAGTATCTTTCGAGTGAACTGTTTCCTTGTCATTAAGACTTGACATTTTCAGTACATCGTGGCAGCTTCACTGCAATAAACCTTCCCTGGGGACATGCTGACTCCATTTTCAGACGTGAATACCAGGAAGAGAGTGCATATGACAAAGGAGAAGAGAAATTATTTTCCATCAAGATAGCCACAGGAAGGGAGTGGGGGGGAATAAGGAGGTGGAATCTGACAATGGTTTTTGGTTTGCAAGGCAATTTGGAGAGGCTGAAATTAAAAACAGGAAAACCCCGTAGGCTATTTCGCTGTTGCCTGTCCAGCCAGAAACTTATCAGCTTGTTTCAGTTATTTTATTTCAAATGTATATGTGTCTAAGAGCACATGCATCTCTGGTAATACTTTATAATGCCTTGATAAGGCCACACTTGGAATACTGCAACCACTTTTGGTCACCATAATGTAAAAAAAAAAGATGTTGAGACACTGGAAAGAGTGCAGAGAAATGCAACAAAGGTGATCAGGGGACTGGAGGCTAAAACATATAAGGAACGGTTGCTGGAATTGAGTATGTCTGGTTTAATGAAGAGAAAGACTGGGGGGGGGCATGATAGCAGTCTTCCAATATCTCAGGGGCTGCCACAAAGAAGAGAGAGTCAAGCTATTCTCCACAGCACCTGAAGGCAAGACAAGAAGCAATGGATGGAAACTAACCAAAGAGAGAAGCAACCTAGAACTAAGGAGAAACTTCCTGACAGTGAGAACAATTAATCAGTGGAACAACTTGCTTCCAGATGTTGTGAATTTTCCAACAGTGGAAGTTTTTGAGAAGAAATTGGACAATCATTTGTCTGAAATAGTATAGGGCTTCCTGCCTGAGCAGGGGGTTGGAATAGGAGACCTCCAAAGTCCCTTCCAACTCTGTTATTCTATTCTATTCTATTCTATTCTATTCTATTCTATTCTATTCTATTCTAGTCTATTCTAGTCTAGTCTAGTCTACTCTAGTCTACTCTAGTCTAGTCTACTCTAGTCTAGTCTTATTGTATTCTGTTCTATTCTATTTACTGCAGATGTCTATATGTGTACAATGTGTGGGTATTTCTAATGTATTTATGAATTGAAGTTCAGAAAGTGTCTCTTGGATAGGACTTTGATGAGTGCAGGGAGGAGCGAGACTGAAATTAAACTTTAAAAACATCATCAGCATACAAGGATGATCACAGAGGGCCCATTATATTTCCTAGATAGTTATCTCAGCATAAAAGTGGTCCTCTTTCCAGAAGAGTCATCTTAAGAGAGTGATGCATCTTGAAAGAGTCATTAGATTAGATAGCCCCAATGAGCTCTTCAGCCCTGTATCATAGTCACATAGTACAGAATAACAGGGTGGGATGGGACCTTGGAGATCTTCTAGTCCAACCTTCTGCTCAAGCAGTAGACTCTATACCATTCTGGACAAACGGCTGTCCAGTATCTTTTATAAAACATTAGAAACCGTTTATGATGTAGAATAACATAGAATAACAGGGATGGAAGGGACCTTGGAGGTCTTCTAGACCAACCCCCTGCTCAAGCAGGACACCCTATACCATTCCAGACAAATGGCTGTCCAGTCTCGGCTTGAAAACCTCCAGGGATGGAGCACCCACATCTTCTGGAGCTAAGCCATTCCACTGAATAATTATTCTCACTGACAGGACATTTCTCCTTGATTCTAGGTTGGATCTTTCTTTAAAGATCTTCCATTATTACTTCTTGCCCTGCCCTCAGATGTGTTGGTGAATAGATCAATGCCTTCTTCTCTGTGACAGCCTCACAAATATTAGAAGACTGCTATCACGTCACCCCAGTCCTTCTCTTTGTTTGACTAGACATATCCAGTATTCCAGTATTTGAGGGGCTACCACAAAGAAGAGGGGGTCAAATTATTCTCCAAAGCACCTGAAGAAACAATGGTTGGAAACTGACTAAAGAGAGAAGCAACCTGGAATTAAAAAGAAACTTACGAACAGTGAGGAAAATTAACCAGTGGAACAGCTTGCTTCCAGAAATCACAGGCGCTCCATCACTGGAGTATTTTAAGAAGAGGCTGGACAGTCACTTGTCTGAAATAGTATAGGTCTCCAGCTTGAGCAGGGGGATGGACTAGAAGACCTCCAAGGTTCTGTTCTATTCTATTCTGTTCTGTTCCATTCAGTTCCGTTCCATTCTATTCTACATCCTGTATTCTATTCTATTCTATTCTGTTCTGTTCTGTTCTGTTCTGTTCTATTCTATTCTAAATTCCCTCACTCATTCATCATATGCTTTAGCCTCCAGCCCCCTTACCAGTTTACCCCTTACCCCCTTACCAGCCTCCAGCCCCCTTACCAGCCCCCTAGACCAGACCAAGTCCAAAAATGCCAGGGAATTCTCTAGAAGCCTGGCACTCTGACAAATCAGCCATCCATGGACACATAGACATAAACAACATCTACAGACATGCAAAAGAGACAATCAACCAGCCCCAAAGAGAAAAAGACCCCAGCACCTCTCCACCATCAATCATCACTCAGATCAGCATAGATTAACTCCAAGGTCACCTTCAGACCAACAATCAAGTAAGCAGTATCCCAATCAAGAAACCGCCAAAGAGCCATTAGTAAGCTGCCCAACCAAAGAATCTCTTACGACTGCCCCAACCCACATAGACAGGCAAAGACACCAGAATATAAACAGACAGCAAATGCCACTCCTTACCAGCACTGATGATGTTACCTCGTTTGGGTAATGAAACGTCTGCAAGAAAACAAGCAAGCTCAGAGAGCACCAAGGACCCACCATCTGGTTTTAACTGTGCAAGTGTCTCCTGATCTAAACCTTCTCTAAGTGTCATGCAGTGTATTTTAAATGATTCAATATTAGCAATTTTTTTTTTGCATTGTTGTTACCTTTGCCTCGTTAACCATTGCTTTAACCTGTTGTGTTATATCTCTGGAAGGTGATATATGGGAAGTGGTACAACCATGGATTAAATTAACACCCAAAGCTTCTGCAGAAGGGGTCAAAAACTCAAGAGGATGACTGTGACCAGGTCATCCAAGCAGGCTGCACTTTAAAATGTGGTGAATCTACATTTATCTGTGACTGGAAACCCTGTATAGGTTTACTTATTTATTTTGCTGAAAAAGAGAAAAAAAATGATCTTGTGATTTATGAGTCTGAAGATTAGAAAGAGTGGCTTACGGAAGGAAGAAGATTATGATGTAACCTTAGAGTCAGGGGGTAAAATATAAATAACCACTGTCAAAAAGATGGAAAGCCACATCGTTATGATCTTCTCTTTTTCTTCTTTCAATGTCTTTTTCTAAGGTAGTCCTTGACTTACAATCACAACTGAGGCCAAACTTTATGTTGCTCAGTGAGCTTTGCCCCATTTTATGACCTTTTGTGTCACCATTATTAAGGGAGTCACTGCAGTTGTTAAATTAGTAACACTGTTGTCACGTGAATCTGGATTCCCCCCCATTGACTTTGCTTGTCTGAAGGTTGCAAAAGGGGATCGCGTGACCCTGGGACACTATGCAACTGTCATAAATATGAGTCAAGTGGCCAAGCATCTGCATTTTGATCATGTGACCATAAGGATGCTGCAACGGCCGTAAGTGTAAAAAAAAGCCATTAGTCACTTTTTTCCAGTGCCGTTATAATTTTGAACAGTCACTAAATAAACTGTTGTAAGTCAAGGACTACCTGTATTTTTTTCCCTTTACATTCTCTGTTCTTTCTTATTTTCTTTGTTTCTTTTCTAATGTGTGCACCTTGCTAAACAACAACAAAAAAAATCAACAAATTACATTTTGAAAGTAAATAAACGGCGACTTGATCACATATGGTTCAGCAGCCCTTTCGCCTTGTTTGACTCCCCAGCCTCCCTTCCCCCCCCCTTCCTCAGCTTGTTCCTGTAAAGACATCATTCAATAATCAATCTGCTTCTTGGGATGCTGAGATGAAAAGTTTGGCATTTTGTTTTGCTTTAAAAAAAAGAAAAAAAAACACATGTAGGAGAGAGAATATATCAAGATTTTCTGGAACAGGTTTGTAATCACTGTGTAGTTAAATTAAGAAATGTGTTATACTCGCTGCCAATTAGCTCAATTAAAGAGAGCATATGAGACAGTCCTTGGGGAAGAGTTTTCCCCAGCTGAGTGGAGCCCAATCTGGAAAAAAAAGGGAAAAAAAGAGCAGTTCGCTAACCATGAAAGATTACAAAAAGGAAGAAAAGGGAAGACAGGCAAAAACGAGAATGGACAGATTGGATTGAACAAAATTGGAAGGTTGAACTTAAGGTACAAGATGATGGCTACGGAATGAATATTATTAAGATGAAGGCATACCTGGAGATACTTTGACAAAATGAAATATCCGCGGAGCTGCTGCGTTGGATTTAAACCATTTTATTCCTTGTGCGGAAAACAATGTGATGGGCTGAACTATTTCCTACAATGAGGCCGAGCAAAGATTCACTTTAAAAAAAAAAATCAGCCAGATAAAAGAAAACATCCAAAGCAGGAATGAACTTTTGAGAATGTGTCTCAGACTTGACATTCCCCAGTTCTCCTTAGGTGAAAGGCAGGGAGAGGAGATTCTGCTCCTGGAATAAAATAATCAAACTAATTTTAGCATTCCTAATTGTGATGTTCATACTTGATCCACCTCAAAGAGCTGACATCCTCCCTGCTCCACAAGCAACATCCTTGCTTGAGTTGAGGGACTCCAGGTGATGGATTGGCAATGGTGTCAGCCCTACTAGGAAGACCAGATCAACTTCACAGGAGGACTGCAACCATAATTTATTGGGATAGGCTATAACAAGAGGATCTTACAAGCTTGCATTATCTCCCCTTGTTCAGATGCCCCTCACACCACCACCCCTCCATTAAATGTTGTCATCTCATAGGACTGAGGAAATTTACCTCTAGAAAGAGTACAGAGAACAGTAACAAAGATGATTAGGGGACTGGAGGCTAAAAGATATGAGGAACGGTTGCTGGAATTGGGTACGGCTAGTTTCATGAAGAGAAGGATGAGGGATGACATGATAGCAGTGTTCCAATATCTCAGGGGCTGCCCCAAAGAAGAGGGAGTCAACCCCTTCTCCAAAGCACCTGAAGGCAGGAGAAGAAGCAACGGATGGAAACTAATCAAGGAAAGAAGCAACCTAGAACTAAGAAGAAATTTCCTGACAGTTAGAACAATTAATCAATGGAACAACCTGCCTCTAGAAGTTGCAAATGCTCCAACACTGGAAGTTTTTAAGAAGAGACTGGGCAACCACTTGTCTGAAATGGTATAGAGTTTCCTGCCTGAGCAGGGGGTTGGACTAGAAGACCTCCAAGGTCCCTTCCAACTCTGTTATTCTATTCTATTCCACCTTTACTGTCATAGCCCCTGCATTCTATCCTCACTACACATTAGTTACTCTTTGTGCATCTTGATATGCAGCAAAAACCACCTATCCTCCAATAAAACAGACCAGACAGCATCAACCTCTCAAGTTTCCTCTTTCCACTATGTATTCAAATGGACAATTAATATAGATATATTATATTGGTATATATAATACAATATAATATTGTATTATTACTCACACAAACACACACAAGCACACTTTCTTTTGAGAACAGGCAACAGAATTTCATTTTTAATGTGGGCCAATGTGCTCATAGTAAAAAAAAAATGACAATAAAGGTTATCTTACCGTGTGCGTAGATCTGGATGCTTTATTAAAACAGCAGGATGGGTAAAACTGGGAAAAACAGAAATACATCCAATAAGACCCAAAATACAAAATAAGCAGCGTTGAGTTGCTGGTGAGGATAACAATGAATAAATACAGAGAAATCTAAATCTCACCAGTGATGCTGTGTGTATGGGATGTGGATTTTGGGGCTCAGATGAACAGGTGCCATGGATTAGGCTGGATTCTTCCCTGGTGTTTCTGTTTCCTTCCATATGCTAAAGCAAGGGTCTTCAAACTTGGCCCATGCTGGCTGAGGAATTCTGGGAGTTGAAGTCCACAAGTCATAAAAGGGCCAAGTTTGAAGACCCCTGTGCTAAAAAAAATGGACTCTGCTTCCCAGGATGCACTTGTTCTGGGAGGGAGGGTCCCTGGGTCAGCTTCCAAACAATTCAGATTGGTTATTTGCCCCCCCTTGCCCGGCCATTAGATGGGGCTAGAGAGCAACAACAGTATATACACAAATTGTATGCTGCCTCCTAGAGCTCCACAGAGTATGGCTCCCTTTCTCCAAATCTCTTAAAGGGATGGCCTTTTTTCCAGACCTGAGATCAAGGCATTTTTGCAGCCCCTGCCAAATATTTATCAATATTATGGGTTCAGTTTTATCTGTTTCTTTAATTATGTATTTTAAACCCTGGAAGTTGCCCAGTGTCACTTTTGGAGCTGGGCAGTCTCAATCAATTGTTAATTGGTTAATCCAGAAGTTAATTCGTTAATTTTTTAAATAATGAAGTCGTCAAGTCTCCAAGAGTCAAGCTCAGTTCAAATGAGATGTTAATATATTTCAGAAAGGAAATATTTCTAACAATTAGAAATTCTCCATAATATATCACCCCTGATTTGCACTCCTTGTTTTCATTCCATTCCATTCTTTCTATTCTGTTCCTATTTCTATTCTATTCTATTCTATTCTATTCTATTCTATTCTATTCTATTCTATTCTATTCTATTCTATTCCCCATTCCCTATTCTATTCCCATTCCCCATTTCATTCCATTCCATTCCACTCTATTCTATTCTATTCCCCATTCCCCATTCTATTCCCATTCCCCATTCTATTTCCATTCCCCATTCTATTCTATTCTATTCTATTCTATTCTATTCTATTCTATTCTATTCCCCATTATATTCCCATTCCCCATTCCCCATTCCATTCCATTCTAGAAAATAGGAGGAGAAAAATGTTATTTGTGAAAATAATAAAGGCTGGATATAATCAATCAATCAATCAATCAATGGTCTTTCTTCTCAGCATGCCAGACAAATTCTTTCTCTCTTGGTGTACGGCTTCATAGAGTTCTAAAATTGGAAGGGGCCTTTTAGGCCTTGAGATTCAGTTCCTGATCCATGCAGGAATCAAAATTAAAGCCTTACTGACAGCGGAGCGGCATCTCTTTAAGGAGAAAGTGCAAGAACATTATACATTTCCATCCATGACAATTTCACTCGTCTGTTCATTCCTCTGTTTCTCCCCCCACCCCACCCCAACAAACTGGCCCACAAAATGTAGGAGAACTTTCCTGTGGTGCCTAAAAATCCTGCGATACAAGAACGTGATGCTCACAGCCTCCTCTTCTCAGCTGTGTGCCTGACATTGTATTTATGTATTATGCTAGGCTAGCAATGTTATGAATGGCTTGTTATCTCCCCATACAGAATGCATCAGATGCTTTTTTCTTTCTGAGGTTCTGATTTTGATCTCCAAGGAGCAGCAATCAGACTGCAAGGAGAGTTAAGCAGCATTTAGACTGGCCCCTTTGAGCGAATTTAACCAGGTGCTTTTTGTGTGACAGCACGGAAACTGGATGTCTTTAGAAAATATTCTGAATTATTTTCTCTCTCAGCCACGGTAATAAGACTTCTAGATCAGCATAAAATATCTGATATTCAACACTGCAGCAATGATGACTTGAGCTTCTCTGGAAATACTTGTGTTTTAAACTTTAAACAGCAAAGAGGGGAGAGGGGGGGGAGATATTAGAGAAAGAGAAGCGGGAGAGAGCAAAGTAGAGAGTGGCTGCTACAGCTTCCAAAAAGACCAACACAGTGCTAAGCTGCATTAACAGAGGGATAGAATCAAGATCACATGAAGTATTAATACCACTTTACAATGCCTCGGTAAGGCCACACTTGGAATACTGCATCCAGTTTTGGTCACCACGATGTAAAAAAGATGTTGAGAGTCTAGAAAGAGTGCAGAGAAGAGCAACAAAGATGATTAGGGGACTGGGGGCTAAAACATATAAGGAACAGTTGCTGGAATTGGGTATGTCTAGTTTAGCGAAGAGAAGGACGAGGGGGGACATGATAGCAATGTTCCAATATCTCAGGGGTTGCCCCAAAGAAGAAGGAGTCAAGTTATTTTCCAAAGCGCCTGAAGGCAGGACAAGGAGCAATGGATGGAAACTAATCAAAGAGAGAAGCAACCTAGAACTAAGGAGAAACTTCCTGACAGTGAGAACAATTAACCAGTGGAACAACCTGCCTCCAGAAGTGGTGAATGCTCCAACACTGGAAGTTTTTAAGAAGAGACTGGGCAGCCATTTGTCCGAAATGGTGTAGGGTTCCTGCCTGAGCAGGGGGTTGGACTTGATGACCTCCAAGGTCCCTTCCAAACTACTTCCTTCCTCCTCTTCTTCTTCTTCTTCTTCTTCTTCTTCTTCTTCTTCTTCTTCTTCTTCTCATTATTATTATTATTATTATTATTATTATTATTATTATTATTATTACTGAGAGAGAGCAAGAGAACAAGAGAGAGCAAGAAACTGAAAAAACATTGGCTTCTTATTTCCAAGTTACAACTGGTTTTCAAGAAAATTACATCTACTCATTAGTAGGGCCAAACAGTCTTTTATGGTTGGGGGAAAAGAATCTATTCTACAAAGTAGAGGTGTGCACAAAAAAGGCATACGGTTAGTTTTCATAGAATGCAACTAGGGTTGAGCTTTGATGGCGCAGTGATTAGAATGCAGCACTGCTGGCTTCTTCTGCTGCTTGCCGGCTGCCTGCAATTCGGCAGTTTGAGTCTCACCAGCTCAAG
This sequence comes from Crotalus tigris, assembly GCF_016545835.1. NCBI lineage: Eukaryota > Metazoa > Chordata > Lepidosauria > Squamata > Viperidae > Crotalus > Crotalus tigris. The sequence goes on along the minus strand of NW_024096931.1, from coordinate 3,730,912 downwards.
GTTGACTCAGCCTTCCATCCTTCCGAGGTTGGTAAAATGAAGACCCCGATCGTTGGGGGCAAAAAGCTGACTCTGTAAACCACTTAGAGAGGGCTGTAAAACACTGTGAAGTGGTATATAAATCTAAATGCTATTGATATTGCTAACTCTTATCTATCTATCTATCTATCTATCTATCTATCTATCTATCTATCTATCATCTATCTATCTTCTGTCTATTTCCAATATCTATTTATCCATCTATCTGTCTCTTTCTCTCTCTCTCTCTCAAGAGCAATATTGCAGGCTAACTCTGCCCACTGCCAGGAGTTTGATCCTGACTGGCTCAAGGTTGACTCAGCCTTCCATCCTTTCGAGGTCGGTAAAATGAAGACCCCGATTGTTGGGGATGATATGCTGACTCTGTAAATCACTTAGAGAGGGCTGCAAAGCACTGTGAAGCAGTATAGAAGTCCTATTCCTATTGCTAGTGTCTCCATCACCAGGCCACTAGTATGATCCACTGCATGAAGTCCCAGTTCTCTTTAGCTCATGGTGAGCAAATCCTTGTTTTCCCAACAGCCTCTAGCGCTGTGCAAATGCAACCAGTAACTCCAGCTGATGGGAAAGTGGAAATCTATTCTTAGGAAATCAAACTGAAAAGGGGAAAGTGTCCGTGGTATAGATTCAATAAAGAGCAAAACTGGCTATCTCTGAGCCATTCTGATTACCAGTTGATTGGATTTAATTTTGTTAGCCAGTGGTAGTAGGGAAGTAAGTAAGTAAGTAAGTAAGTAAGTAAGTAAGTAAGTAAGTAAGTAACTATCAACTTGTTCATTATGATCTCATTGTATAGATGATGCAAGTTTGTACTTTCATCATGGTATCTGATGCAAACATGTTGTTGTTGTTCTTCCTTGCCTGTGGACCCTCGTGATTGAGGCCCTTCCTCCAGCACCCCAATAGCAATTCTCTCTCCCTCTTGCTGCATTTTCTTCCAACAATAATCCTGCAGGGAAGGTTGGGCTGAGGGGAAATGAGTAGCTCAAAGACAATCACTGAACTTTCTCAACTTAGGCAGGCTTGCAATCTGGATCACCCTGTTTCTCATTCAAAACCTTCCCTGCAATATCATCCTGGCTTTCAAAGATTATATGTAGGGCTCAGCCTGAGGAGACATAAAATAATTATTTTTCCAAATAAAATATTTTTTTAGAGTAAAAGACAGGTCCAAACAGAATTTATATCTCAAACGATACTGAATAAAGCAAGGCTAACTCTCTCTCACACACACACATGCACACACAGGAACACACACACACACACAGAGAGAGAGAGAGAGAGAGAGAGAGAGAGAGAGAGAGAGGAAGAGAGAGGGGGGAGAGAGAGAGGAAAGAGAGAGAGAGAGAAAACATGCATTTCACAAGTAATGAAATGATATCATAGCTATTCAATTCAGACTTAGCTGAAGAAAGATACCCAGGCTTTAGAATGGCTATAAAGGCTACTGAACAAATACATGCCAAGGGCAAAATTCAATTGGAAGTGGCAATAGTGTTTGATTATTCCTGTTATTACAATTTCACTGAATTTTTAAAAGATCAAGTCCTTTTCAGAAGCCCCAATTATCCGCGTCAAAAGCAATGCTTTAGTGAAATACCACTGGGGTGAATTTAGACTTGCATTCTCAGAGTCCCGGTTTCTCTGTAGTACGCAAGCTAGAATCTGTAAAAAAAAAAAAAAAAATTCTTTGCATTGGGAAAAGAGGTGCAATATAAAACCAGATTATCTTTGGAAATAGTGAGCTTTCGTGGAATTTTGAAATAGGAGCACATTGAAAAAAGCTCTCTCAGGAATCCATCCACTTTTGAGGCTAACTGATTTATAACCCATTGCTATCTTCCCGAAGTCCGGTTCTTCTTCAAATTCTTCCATGTCAAATACAGTTTTATCTGAATTGGTCTTCTTGTACAGGTTTTGCACGTACAACATTCCTCCCAGTTTTTTAAAACATAGATAAAAAGTAAGGTTTAACAATTAAGCAAGAAAAACCAACTGTATAGGTACAGGCTAGGTGAAACTTGAGAGGGATCACTTAAATATGAGCTAGCAATGTACTGAAGCTGCCAAAAAAGCCAATGCAATCTTAGGCTACTTAACAGAAGGATAGAATCAAGATTACGTGAAGTTCCAGTACCGCTTTACAAAGCCTTAGTCGGGACCCCATTTGGGGTCGAACAACCATTTCATGGGGGTCGCCAAACAACGCAGTCCACCATTTTTTCCCCCTTTTCCTTAGCTGTGCTACTCCCTTTTATTCTATTGGCTTTTGAAAGCCAATAGAATAGACTCTCTTGAATAGAGTCTAATTCTATTGGCTTTCAAAAGGCAATAGGAATTGTCCAGGCTGTCTCTGCCCTGCTGAGCCTGCCAAAAGTCCCATTCTGCAAACGGTACTTCACCAGTTGAGTAGTCCTCGACTTACGACTGGTTGGGGGTCGCGGCATTAAAAAGGTTGAGAACCACTGCCTTATTAAGACCACACTTGGAATATTGGATCCAGTTCTCGTCACCACAATATAAAAAAAAGATGTTGAAACTCTGGAAAGAGTGTAGAGAAGAGCAATAAGAATGATTAAGGGGCTGGAGGCTAAAACACATGAAGAACAGTTACAGGCATGTCTCGTCTAATGAAAAAAGGACTAGGGGAAATATAACAGCGGTGTTCCAATATTTGAGGGGCTCCTGCAAAGATGAAGAGGTCAAACTATTTTCCAAAGCACCAAAAGGCAAGACGAGAAACAATGGATGGAAACTAACCAAGGAGAGAAGCAACCTAGAACTAAAGAGAAATTTCCTAATGGTGAGAGCAATCAGCCAATGGAACAGCTTACCTTCAGAGGTTGTGGGTGCTCCATCACTGGAGGCTTTTAAGAAGCGACTGGATAGCCATCTAAAAAGGTATAGGGCAGTGTTTCTCAACCTTGGCCACTTGAAGTTAGGTGAACTTCAACTCCCAGAATTCCCCAGCCAGCTGTGGACTTGAAGTCACCGATGTTTCTTTCATTTCTTTCTGATGCTGGTTACATGCTTTCCATCTTTCTCTTTTACCAACATTTTAGCTTCTTCCCACAGTTCCACACATTTCTCTCCATAAAGTCCAGATCTTTGGATCTGTTGCTAACCTCAGCCTTCAAGAATGTGCTTGAGGTCGCGAGCTCAGGATTTTTGGAACAGGATTAAAGTATGGCTGGAAGAAATATTAGAGCGAGTGGTAGAACCAAAACCAGAACCCTTTCTATTAGGTTTAACTACACAAAAGCATGACAAAGGCGTACTTTATTTAATGTTACATATTTTAACGGCTTCCAGACTGGTTTTTGCTCAAAATTGGAGGAATAAGGGAACTCCAACGGAAGAAGAGATCCTGCATAAAATTTTATCATGTGCTGAGATGGACAGGCTTACAATGATTATGAAAGACAAGACAGAACACGAATATTTCGAAATCTGGGGCAAATTTTACCGTTGGTATGAATTAAGGAGAACTGCTCGGACTTCAAGTTAATGGTAGAATTAAAAGATATATATAACTGTACATATAATTGTATATATAATTGTATTGTATAGAAGGATGAGGCTTATATAGAGGTTAAGAATGATGTATTAAGTTTTTGTACCATGAGAAACAAACTGTTAGGAAAATTCATTCTGGAATGTCATGTTTGTCCATTTTTGTTTTAATTGTATTATGAATTAAAATTTAAAAAAAAAGAATGTGCTTGAGGTTACTGTATGTAGCCGGCTGAGATTTGATCCTTTTTAATCTTTTTTTCAGTCTGAAACATATTTCTTTGATTAATAGCTGATGGCCTGATCCACAGTCATCACTCACCGGTATTTTGCAAGTCAGCAGAGAACTTCTCCATCTGTTGCCTATATAAAATGTCAGCTATTTGATTAAAGCATTGTCCTTTTTTTCTGAAATCGTGCATTCTAGTCACAAGTCCATCAGCTGTTCTCCTGCATCAGTGCAGGTTCTTACTCTATATTTTCCAACAATTATCAGTCTTCCAAAATTTGATTTGATGTCACCAATGATCACTAGAACATCCTTCTTTGGTGTTGGATCTATTACAACCCAACAACCTCTTCTTCAGCATCCATTACTGGTGCATATACCTGAATAATTGTGAAATTGATTAGCTGTTCCTGGATTCTGATGAAAATTATTATGTCACTGACAGGGTTATATCCTGTCACACATCCAGTGATGGGTTTTGAAATGATAATTGCCTCTTTATTCTTTATGTGAGTTCATTTCCAGAAGAGAATATTTTGAATTCATTTTATTGGAAATATCCCATTCCTGTCCATTTTAGTTAATTTATTCCAAGAAAATTCTATTTTAACAATATCTAGATTTCTTTGGCCTATAACAGGGGTAAGCAACCTTGGCTCTTTTATGACTTGTGGACTTCAACTCCCAGAATTCCTGAGCCAGCATGGCTCAGCTTGGAAACCTCTCCCTTTCCCCTCAGCATGGCTGGCTCAGGAATTCTGAGAGTTAAAGTCCACAAGTCATAAAAGAGCCAAGGTTGCCTACCCCTGGCCTATAATATGGATATTCTGTATTTCCATCCATAGTAGTTTCAATGCATTTTGAGCTTGTTTTCAACTCTGGAAGGGGGGAGCAGACTTGTTTATAGTTGATTCAGAAGAAGCAGTGGGCTTAAACCACAGGACGGCAGATCTTTCAGGGATACTATAGTGGATTTCTGCACCTGGCAGCAGATTGGATTAGATCAATGGGTCTCAACCTTGGCTACTCTTAAGATGTGTGAATTTCAACTCTCAGAATTCTAGGAGCTGAAGTCCACACATTCTTGGCATTGCTAAGGTCAAGATGATCTTCAAGGAAGATGATCTTCAAGGAAGTATCCCACCCCTATTATCTGTAAACTTCTTTGTTCCAATTTTGCAAATTTAAAACGATTCTCAGGGAGAGATAGTCAATGACTATCTGAATTGTCCGAATTTGTACATGGCTTACTGAGAAAACAGAACGTTTTTCTGGAAGATTCAGTTCTGGAATGACTTGACTGAGAAATATCAGATTAGCTGATGGGGATTTTCCTGTCCCCCGCCTCTCCACCCCTCAGTTCTGGAGCTGATGATGTGGCCCATAAGAGACTTTTTATGAAAAATGGATAAAACAATGTGACTTGGAGTAAGGCAGGTTTCCATAAATATTTGTGATTTTTCTAAGCAAAGAAATAAATAAATAAAATATCTACACAGAAGATCACAGCCCTAGGTTTCTAATTTTACGTTTCCTCCACTTTCCAAGTCTACTGAATTTGGGAGTCTCTAACTTGGAGTTCCCTTTGAAGTTCCTTCTCAGATGCTTGATTGGGCTCCAGAGACCTTTTGCTTTCTCTCTTGTTGAATTAGACTTGCAAATGTTACCCTGATCTTATATAGCTGGAACTGAAAGAGCCAAAATTAACATCAAACCATAAAACTTTTAATAGCGAGCAAATGCTTCTCTCTCTTTTACTTCTCTCTCTCTCTCTTACTCTCTTGCCCTGCTTTTCTGTCTTTTTTGAATTCTGGTCATAATCCTCTTTTATAGTTCAACAAGAGTCAAACAAAGTGCAAACCTAAAGATGCCTCTGCTTTGAACACGAAAGTATTATCACAAATCATTGCTGGAATTAAATCACACTACCCTAGTACGAACTCTGCAAAATCATACTGCCAGAGTTGAACGGAATAGCTCCTCAGGAATGCCCTTATTTTTCCTCAAGCTACTTGGCTTGCCTTGAAAATATTTTTTCTCTCCCTGAAGCAGGATTTTTCTTTTTTCAATTCAGTTCTGATTTCCCTTCAGCCCAGATTTGAGTCACAGCCTTGAGAGTTTCTTCAAAGAGAAATCTACAAAAGCAATCGAAATATTTTGCAGAGGTATGATTCCGGGGAAATTCAACGTTGGCAGACATCAGATCCAAAGTCTGCCCCAACTCTGAAATAATCAAATTGTGGGAACTGCTGGCAAACCATTTCAGACTGTTGTCTTGCCAAGCTGCTACATTTCACAATAATTTAATTTAATAAATCATTAAATAATAAATAAACAAATAAAGAATAAAAATGTTCTTTTGATTGTTCACTTTGCAGATGACTGCAAAGAAATAGGATCCTTCCAAATTCCCTCCCCCACCATCCTGGCGGAATTAATCCTTCCATTGCCCCCACCATCCTGCCAGAACTGATGAAGCTTCTTGGATGAGAAGTGAAACATTTTCTTCTGTTATGAAATAGTGTTATGAGAAAGTGTCTCTGGGTCCGGCCAGACACCTGGGGAACTGTCCTTGGTTCTCACGGTCTCCTTTCTTGATCTTTTGACGTCTGCATTCCGATCCCTTTCCCTCCTCCCCAAGTTCATTGGCAAGTTGAGAAGCAATAATGGTCAGATCAGCACGAACGTGCTTCGAACTTGACAGTAAGGTTGTTGTGGGAGATTCTAGTATATTTGTCTATGGCAGTGGTGGCGAACCTATGGCATGCATGCCAGAGGCGGCAATTGGAGCCCTCTCTGTGGGCACATGTGTCGTTGCCCCAGCCTTGCCTCCCCCCATGATCCCCTCCACTCCAGCAGCCCCCCTGGAGGAGAGTCACCCCCGAGCGTGGCCCACACAGAGCAGCGCAGCCAAGGACATGGCAGCCAGGCAGCGTAGACAAGACTCTGCCCTCACGCCACATCACGCACAGTTGATACTGCGGGGTGCGGGCAGAGGGAGTGGCCACCATGGCCCTGCTGGGCTGCCTGGGCGATCTGCGGCGGCCCCTGGAGGCGGTGAGTGGCCCTGCGGGCAGGCGGGGTGAGGGCAGGGCAGGGGGTGGAGCAGGGGCGGGGCCAGTTTTTGGGCACTCGGTCTCTAAAAGGTTCGCCATCACTGGTCTGTGGTCTCCATAATAGATGGAGACCCTATTCAAGCCAAGGTACATCTTTTCCTGATAACCAATCCAGAACAGCAGGCAAGGAGACAGAAATGGATACTTTCCCTATTATAGTTTCTAGTGCAGTGGTTCTCAACCTGTGGGTCGGGACCCCATTTGGGGTCGAATGACCATTTCACGGGGGTCGCCAAACAACGCAGTCCGCCATTTTTCCCCCCTTTGCCTTAGCTGTGCTACTCCCTTTTATTCTATTGGCTTTTGAAAGCCAATAGAATAGACTCTCTTGAATAGAGTCTAATTCTGTTGGCTTTCAAAAGCCAATAGGAATTGTCCAGGCTGTCTCTGCCCTGCTGAGCCTGCCAAAAGTCCCATTCTGCAAACGGTGCTGCACCAGTTGAGTAGTCCTCGACTTACGACCGGTTGACTAGTCCTCGACTTACGACCGGTTGGGGGGGTGTCGCGGCATTAAAAAGGTTGAGAATCACTGTTCTAGCGCAATATAATACAGGTAGTCCATTTAGTGCAAAAGTTCATTTAGTGACCGTTTGAAGTTAGAACAGCACTGAAAAAAGTGACTTATGACCATTTTTCACACTTAGGGCCCTTGTAGCATCCCCACGGTCATATGATTTACATTCGGATGCTTGACAACTGACTCACATTTATGACGGCCGCAGCGTCCCGGGGTCACGTGACCTTCTGACAAGCAAAGTCAATGGGGAAGCCGGATTCACTTAACAATTGTGTTACTGATTTAAGAACTCAGTGATTCACTGAACAAACATGGCGAGAAAAGTCATGACATGGGGCAAATTTCTCACTTAACATAATTTTTGGGCTCAACTGTGATCGTAAACTGAGGACTACCATAATAGTACTCCCTATCCTGTATTTTCTGTGTGGTGAGCAACCACAGCTACGGTGAGGCCTTGGGGGTGTGGGGTGGATGGTCCCTATTTGCTGCTGGATTATGGGGTTTTATCTTACATTTTTATTTTTATAATATCGTGTTCAACGTGAGAGCTGTTGCATTCATCTCATTTTGTTTCTGCTTCTAAGCTAGTCCCCAACTGCAGCTTTCTACTCCTGCTCAACCTTAAACTTTTTTTTTTAACCAGCTAAAAATATAATAGTTCACAGCTCTCCATAATAATGGACTTATTTAATAAAAGCAGGCATACGTTACAGAGCAGCCATCAATTTTAAAGTATTTTTAAAGGTTTTGATCTAGAACTTGGGTGGCATTGCATTTAGACTAATAACCATAACTATGATTTATGTGTTTGTAACTGGAATAGCACCGGAGCTTCGATATCCGTCCAAAGTAAAATTTATAGTCTGCTACAGAATGTATAAATAATGAACAGCCATATGTCATCTTGCATTTAAAAAATTTGACTCCTTCCCCAGCCAGGATAGAAATAAAATGAATTTTAAAAAATTAAGTACATTGGGGATCCTTGTATTCTTTAATGCCTTATAGAAGTGGCACAGAGGTAGAAGAGATTTAAATTATATTTTCCCCAACAGCAAATGGAAAAGAACAAAGCAAGCATTAACACCTATGAAAATAATAAGCGTGCAACTCCAATGCAGTTCAAAATATACAAGTGGAAGATTTGTGAGGACACGTTCCTGTATAGAATACACCCAGACAGAATGATAGGAAGGCTTTCTATAAATTAATAGCTGTCATTTATTTATTTTTGCAGGCAATCTACTTGGCAAGAGGCCCTATTCGTCCACCCCTGGCTAAGCTTCTGTGGGTCTCTGCTCTTGTGTCTTAGCTCTTCATAGTTGAAACCCTAAGATACGTCTTGCTGTAAGGGAAAAGAGAGCAAGAGGACACCCATGAAGCTGATAATCCATCTCTCACCAGTTGCAATCCATAATTCTCAACTGCCTTCGTATTATTGTTGGTTTACTGTTTAGTGAAATCTAACCGGTGTGGTGGCCTGGAGGTGAAGACGCTTGCCTCTCACTTTGAAGGTTGAGAGTTCAGTTCTAGGCAGCGACAGATGTTTCTCAATCAGGTGCAAAGAGAAAATATCTGCTGCAAACTCTGCGTAGGAACAGGGAAGGGGATCCAGCCAGTAAATGCTCAGCTCCATTCAGCCACACTGACTCTATCCCGAATTAAGGGATTACGGGGTTAGGGGGTAAAAGTTTGTTCTCCAAGCTTGTGGGCTGGTTTCCGAATGTTTCGTTACCAGGCTAGGTAACATCTTCAGCGGAGTTTAGGGGGTGTCAGTGTCAGTGATCTTCTGCTTATAAGGGCTTCAAGTGTGGGTGTGTCAAGTGAGGGTCTTGTGATGGGTCTTGTGATGGAGAGGTAGGTGAAGTGCTGGTTGGGGGGCTTGCATGGGATGGTTGGGGGTCAGTGCTGTCTCTGGTTGGCTGTGAGGTTGATTTGGATTCTGAGTGGTTTGTAGGCTATTTGTAGGTCAATGTGTCTGTTGATGGAATTGCTTGTGGAGTGCCAGACTCCAATGAACTCACGAGCGTGGCAGGTGGTAGCGTAGCCAATGATTTTTTTGTTGCTCCAGTCGAACTGGTGCTGCTCGGTATCAGTATGGTTAGAGATTAAGGATTTGGGATTGCAGCACTTGATTGCCAGCCAGTGTTCGTGTTTTTTTAATTGACAAGATGTTTGTCCCATGTAGAATCCCACATGGAATCGGTTACAATGGTTACAGCTGATTTTGTACACCAAGACTCCATATGTCATGCTTTGTTCTTGTGATGGGTCAGGGGTGAGTCATCAGTGAGAGGCTGGTGATGGGGCCTTGTGATGGGGAGGTTACATCAGGTCAGAGTCAGTGGGAGATGAGGGGGGGAGAGGGGGCTTGCATGTGTTGGTTGCGGGTCAATGCCGTCTCTGGTTGGCTGTGTGGTTGATTTGGATCCTAAGGGACTCAAAGATTGATTGTGGGTCAATGTGTCTCTTGATGGAATTGCTTGTGGAGTGCCAGGCTCCGATGAACTCACAACGTGGCGGGTGGTAGCCTGGCCGATGATTTTAGTGTTGCTCCAATTACAGGATTGTTAAAAGGAAAAAAAAAACTGCTTAGTGAATCTCTTGTGTAAGAACATAGTCTTTTAATATTTTTATCCATCTATGCATACCTACAGAGTACAGTGATTAATAGGGAGTGCAATGTTTTGGGCTGAAAGCAACTGTCTGTTGCTGTCTTCTCAATTTTGACTTTATATGCATTTGTCCTTAAGGCTTGGTCTTGTGCAGCCAGAATTAGTCCCTAGGTCTCTTTCTTCAATTTTCCTGCTCTTAGCCATTGCCAGGTCTTGTTATTATCTGCTTTCCCAGCTATTTTTTTAATGTATTGGCCATGTAGTGCTTTGTCTTCCCATGCCTCTATTCTGTTCTTCATTTGGTCTTTCTTGTAGGCCAGTTTGGTCTCTCCAGTAGACAGTAAGCCTTCCTGATATATTAATTTCAGTGCATCTTCATCATTGTTCTTCAGATATTCTTCCAAGCCACTTTTTCTTCTTCAACCATCTGATGTACTTGTAGCATTCCACGCCCACCTATTTGCCTTGGTAGATAAAGTCTGAATTATTATTATTAAATTGTTGTTGTTGTTGTTGTTGTTGTTATATATGCCTCTAAATGTTGAGATGATTTCTAACCCTCAAATTTTGCATGTAAAAATGCATACATTCTTAGCCCGGTGGTATTGATGGAATGCTGGATTCCACAGAAGTATCCCTGGGCATATTGCCCACACCAGATCTCAAGTGACCATAGTATCTTCTCTTCCTCCTTCCTGAAATTTTCTGGGTCAAGGAACAGTTGATTCCCTCTCTCTTCAGCTCCTTAGGATCACAGCGTGCTCAGTTCTTTTATTCTAATTTGATATTTCCTTCCTGTCCAGTGATTTATTGCTTCGGATGGTGTGTGCCTGCTCTAAAAACCTCTACTGTTAAAAGGGTTGATAGATCAAAAGTGTATGCTGAATCTTGTCATATGTTAGACACCAGAAGTAATTACCTCTCGGACATTTGCAGACAAAACAAACCTGCCCAAAATGCAAGACAACAGAAATATTAAGATAATCTCAAATGGTTCAAAGGATGCAAAGGACACAGTCAACTGTCTACCGATTGTTTTTTTCCCACCCCTATAAAGAAATATCGGGGGTTTTATTTTATTCTTAATCTAAGGATGCATAGATCTATCAACTCACATCTCCATATATTTAGCAATAAATCATCCTGATAAATTGCAGCTTCACAGTGTGGTTAAAAAAAGATGCAAGAAAATTGGCATTTATTGTTCTGTCTGGTTTACCCAAACCTGTCCTTTTTCAACCCAACCTTTTCAAAGAAAAATACCAACACAAGGACACTCTCCAACTATGTCTTCATAAGAGCTTTCTGGAGTTTGTTGCTTGTCCTTTTCATTTCTTTCCTTCCCTTCTCTTCATATCAGAAAGGCGGGCATAAAATGTTCCCTTTTTATATCTATACTCCAGACATCTGATAAGATGGAGCCCATAAAAGTGAATGAAATTGTATCATTAATTTGAGATTATTTGCCTTTAGACTAAGAGAATATAGCCTTGTAAGGTTGAGAAAACAGACCCAAAAGGCTTTTTTCTTCCTACAGAGAAGAAAGTTGCATTCTGTTTTCTCCTTCCTTCCTTCCTTCCTTCCTTCCTTCCTTCCTTCCTTCCTTCCTTCTTCCTTCTTTCCTCCCTCTTCCTCCCTCCCTCCCTCCCTCTTCCTCCCTCCCTCCCTCCCTCCCTCCCTCCTTCCTTCCTTCCTTCCTTCCTTCCTTCCTTCCTTCCTTCCTTCCTTCCTTCCTTCCTTCTTCCCTTCCTTCCTGTTCCAAGTCTAATCTTCTTTTTCTAGAATGAAGAACATGGAGAGAGAAGGTGATATTTAGAGTGTGTATACTCTGCTTTTGACCTGAATTTAGACAGTTAAATGAATTGTCATAACTTGAGGGCTATCTGTGCTTAAAACTATTTTTATTATAGGGTTTACATTAACAGAATCTTGCAAGTCTCATTGTGTTTCCCCCCCCCCCGCCGCCTTTATCCTAAAGAGAACTAGGGTCAGGTGTGAGATGTTTTCCTCTGATCTGTTTGGTTGAGGACAAAATAATACATATTTTTTTTTATAAAACATTGTTAACTTTTTATAACATAGAATAATAGGGATTGAGGGGACATTGATGGGTCTCCTAGTCTAATCCATTGCTCAAACAGGATACCCTATACCATTCTGGATAAATGGCTGTCCAGTCTCTTCTTAAAAACTTCCAGTGATTGGAGCACCCACAGCTTCTGAAGGCAAGCCATTCCATTGATTGATTGTTCTCACTGTCAGGAAATTTCTCCTTAATTCCAAGTTGCTTCTCTCCTTGATTAGATTCCATCCATTGTTTCTTGTCCTGCTTTCAGGTACTTTGGAGAATAAATTGAGCCCCCTTCTCTGTGACAGCCCCTCAAGTATTGGAAGGCAGCTATCATAGCTCCCCTTTTCCTTCTCTTCATTAGACACTAGACATATCTAATTCCCTCAATCATTCTTCATACGGTTTAGCCTCTAGACCCTAATTGTCTTTGTTGTCTTCTCTGTACTCTTTCTAGAGTCTCAGCATCTTTTTTGTATTCCTCCCTCCCTCCCACCTTCCATCCCTCCCTCCCTCCCTCCCTCCCTTCTTCCTTCCTTTCTTCCTTCCTTCCTTCCTTCCTTCCTTCCTTCCTTCCTTCCTTCCTTCCTTCCTTCCTTCCTTCCTTCCTTCTTTCCTTCCTTCCTTCCTTCCTTCCTTCTTCCCTCTCTCCTCTCTCCCTCCCTCCCTTGCTATATTTCTTCTTAGGTCTACTGTATTTGATATGACAGACTTCTAAATTTTCAGTTTTGAAAATTAGAAAACTATATTTTCCATGCTTGAGTTATACCCGATACTTTTTAGGACATACCACGTTCTGATGCCGTCAAATATTAGCCTTTACAGATCATGCAGGTGAGAGTCTTGGAAGGAGTCCCTGAGCAGTGCAGGCATCCAAATTTAAGCATCCTCGACAGCCTCAGCTTGCACACAACCTATGAAGGTGTGTTCATCATTCCCCTAAGAAATTGGTTCCACTGTCAAGTTGCTGTTATCATTAAAAAGTTTCCCCCCCTAATATTCAGCCAGAAACTACCTTGCTATAACTTAAAAAGCATCCTTTCAGTGCCCTGGTACTCTGAGACAATTGATGTTGTGGTCTTCTTTGGTGTGACACTTTTTCAGGTCCTTGAAAAAAAACAAAACATTCTGTATTAGTCTGCAGACCTTTTCTCTCAAGGCTAAACATACACAGTTCTACTAGTGAGCACAAAATGGAGAAGTTGTTTTGTTATCAACAGGGAAAAAAAAAAATCCGGTCCCACTTGAAATATTCTCTTGGAACATTTCAAATTACTTGTCTCCCAACCAAACAAATACTGTAAGCTTGCTATAATTTAAGAAGCAAGATCTGAGAGTTGAAGACACCTTTGCAATCCTCACTCCCCCAAGAAAAGAAAACGAAAGAAAGCTATCCTTGCCTATTCATAGATTGGTCTGCCGTTGTGAGTAATTGCTTGTCTCCTGGGCTTTCACTGACCACTTGCAAAATATTGAATATCTTCACAGAAGGAATGCTAGCCAATCTTGGTATCATGGAGTTTCCCCTCTCTGTTTCCTCCGTTCTGGGATCACCATCTGTGCTCCTTCAAAGTCTTGAATCCATATCCCAAAGGTGCTTTTTCAAAACACAAGTTTCTTGTTTTTTTTTCTTGACTTCAGAACTGATGAGAAGCAAAAGGCTGCCACAAAGAAGAGGGGGTCAAATTATTCTCCAAAGCAACAGAGGGCAGGACAAGAAACAACGGTTGGAAACTGACCAAAGAGAGAAGCAACCTGGAATTAAAGAGAAACTTCCTGACAGTGAGGACGATTAACCAGTGGAAGAGCTTTGCCTTCAGATATTGTGGGTGCTCCATCACTGGAGGTTTTTAAGAAGCGATTGGACAGTCATTTTTCTGAGATAGTATAGGTTTTCCTGCATTAGCAGGGGGCTGGACTAGAAGATCTCCAAGGCCCCCTCCAGCTCTATTCTATTCTAAAACGTCTTTCAAGGAAAAACAAAGAAAGTCCAGTTGCCTTTTGAAAAAATACCTTTGGGACAACTATGACCTGGCTGACTGAGAATCTCCATAGATATCTTGAATCCATAGTAAACCCCAACTGTTAATGAAAAAATAAGGCTTATCTGTTTATCAACGTTTTATACTATAGTCATCATAGTACAAAATCCAAAATTTTTTAACCTGAGTAGATTAGTGCTCACAGACTCTTTTATAAAAACCATTGTATATTGTGCAGGGAAGGGCAAGTGAAACAGGCTTCCAAGATGATCAAACTGAGAACAGTATCCTTGAATTTTAAAAGCAAAAGTTTATTGATCAATTATTAATTGTCCAGGGAAACCTGGACATCTTGTGTCATCCACACCTGCTTACTTGATAATCCAGCGCACCGACCTGGGGGAATTGCTAACATTTTGGAGAATAGACTCAAAAATTCATTACAATCTTGGCAGGCTTGAGCATTGCTCTATCCAACAAGATGCAGTTCAGTGGGGAGAAAAATAAGGTCATGGACTTAGGCAGGAAACCACAACTGCATAGGTATAGAATAGACAGAACCCGGTTAATACGTGTGAGAGGGATCTAGGTGTCCCGGTGGACCATCGCTTAAGCATGAGACAGCAACGTGCTGCAGCTTCCAAAAACAGCCAATGCAGTCCTGGGCTGCATCAGCAGAGGGATAGCATCAAGTTCACAAGAACTAATAATATCACTTTATACTGCACTAGTGAGGCCACACTTTGAATGCTGTGTACAGTTCTGGTCTCCATGATACAAGAAAAGATGTTGAGATTCTAGAAAGAGTGCAGAAAAGAGCAACGAAGATGATAAATGGTCTGGAGGCTAAATCATACGATGAACAGTTGAGGGAGCTAGGTATAACTAGCCTATCAAAGAGAAGGATTAGGGGGGACATGGTAGCTGTCTTTCAGTACTTGAGGGATCGTCACAAAGAAGAGGGAATTTGGCTGTCCTCCAAGGCACCTGAGGGCAGGACGAGAAATACTGTGTTTCCCCCAAAATAAGACCCAACTGGAAAATAAGCTCCAGCATGATTTTTCAGGATGCTCATAATATAAGCCCCACCGCAAAAATAAGCCCCAGTTAAGATCGTCAGCCAGATGGATGCATTCCCTGAATATAAGCCCTAACTGGAAAATAAACCCTAGCATGATTCTTCAGGATGCTTGTGATATAATAGTAACAATAGTAGTAACTGTGAGAGGGACCTCAGAGTCCTAGTGGACAATCACTTGAACAGGAGGCAGCCGTGTGCTGCAGCTGCCAAAAAAGCCAACACAGTGCTGGGCTGCATTAATAGGGGGATAGAATCAAGATCACATGAAGTGTTAATACCACTTTACAAGGCCTTGGTAAGGCTATACTTGGAATACTGTATCCAGTTTTGGTCACCACGATGTAAAAAAGATGCTGAGACTCTAGAAAGAGTGCAGAGAAGAGCAACAAAGATGATTAGGGGACTGGAGGCTAAAACATATAAGGAACGGTTGCTGGAATTGGGGATGTCTAGTTTAACAAAGAGAAGGATGAGGGGGGACATGATAGCCATTTTCCAGTATCTCAGGGGCTGCCCCAAAGAAGAGGGAGTCAAGCTATTCTCCAAAGTGCCTGAAGGCAGGGCAAGAAGCAACGGATGGAAACTAATCAAAGAGAGAAGCTACCTAGAGCTAAGAAGAAATTTCCTGACAGTTAGAACAATTAATCAGCGGAACAACTTGCCTCCAGAAGTGGTGAATGCTCCAACACTGGAAGTTTTTAAGAAGAGACTGGACAGCCATTTGTCTGAAATGGTATAGGGTTTCCTACCTGAGCAGGGGGTGGGACTAGATGACCTCCAAGGTCCCTTCCAACTTTATTATTATTATTATAAGCCCCACCCCCAAAATAGGCTTGTTAAGATCATCAGCCAGACAGACGCATTTAGTACCATATTTCACTGAATATAAACCCTAATCGGAAAATAAGCCCCAATGTGTCTTTTGCAGCAAAAATTAATAAAAGACGGAATCTTATTTTGGGGAAAACATGGTAATAAGTGGAAACTTGTTAAAGAGAAATCCAGTCTAGAAATAAGGAAAAGTTTCCTGACCATGAAAACAATTTAATCTAGGGGTCCCCAACCTCTGGTCCATGGACCAGTACCGGTCCACAGCATGCCAGCAAACCGGTCTGCACAAACAAGCAAAGCCCATCCATGGGATGCAGGCAGCACACAAAACCACGCACTTTCCGGTCCACGGAAAAAAACCTCTCTCCACAGAACCGATCCCTGGTGCCCAAAAGATCAGGGACCTCTGATTTAATCAATAGAATATCTTACCTCTCCAGAGTTGTGAGTTCTCCATCGCTGGAGATTTTTTACGAAAAGATTGGACAAGCATTTGATTGAGACGAGGGTTGGACTAGAGATCCCTTACAGCCATATGATTCTATGTTCTAAGCATGGGGAGGGAGGGAGGGAAGAGTCCAGGTGTCTTTCTTTTAGCTGCACTGTAGATGTGGATATTTACTGCAAGGATAATTTCAATCTGATGCATTTTAGCTTCGGTTCACAGCATATATGATTTGAACTACAGGTTTTCTTTGACACTGTGCAAAAGAGAAGATAACATTCAGAAACACAGTTGACCTTGCACTCTTTAAAGCTGATGCATCCTACTCATTCAATGAAAGACTATAACAGCAACTTATGTTTTACAGCAGACGTGTCAAACTCACGATGTCACGTGACGTCATGCAACGTATCGGGACTGTTTTGCCATTGCTGGCAATGGGGTGGGCACGGCTTCAGCATGACGCATCCGGCCCGTCGGCCGGCAGTTTGACACCCTTGTTGTACACCAATGTTTCTGAATTTTTTTCATAATTTGACCATCTGCAGGAAGACAAACCTGGGAATTATGTGAAGTTCAGTGATGAACATAGGAACCCAAAAAATTCTTAAAAAAAAAAAACATAGAGGGGAATAAAACCTTCTTTGCTTTTGTTTTCCACTGGCCTAATTCTGCTCTCAAACATGTGAAAATACATCTTCAAAGTCTACTTGAGTTCTCACTCTTCGAGAGCCTGACATATCAAAAGAAACTTGCTGACATAAACTGGTGATGTGGACTTTGATCTATTCTAATATATGATTTTAATGTTTCTCATTTCCCTGGTTTGTGAACTCGCATCTATCATACAGTGTCACATTTAAGTTTCCTAAATTACTGCTTTTAACTTTTCTTTTGTCGCTTCCCACCACAGAGATATATTCTAAAGCTCTGCTCTTTCCCCCCCCCTCAACCCCCCATGATTGTATCTTAATATTAATATGTTGAGGAGAAAATGAAAAATTTTGCTCACTTAAAAAGACAGCAATTTTTTGATAGGGCTTTAGAGATTCAATATTGTCCTGTTTTTCAAATTCAAGGGTTGATTTAATCTCTGAGCATATAAAATGAATTCCAGAATGGCAAACGATGACAAATCAAACAACAGAAGGGGAAAGGCAGAGTAAAACCTTGAGCATTTTAATTAGGGACTCAAGTGGAAAAACATACCTAGTTTATCTATTTGCACATAAAGGGGCAATTTTTATATATACTGTATAATGTATGTATGTATTTATGTATATATGTGTTTGTGTGTGTGTTTATACATACATACATACATACATATATATAGACACACACACACACACATACACACATACATATGAACAACAAGGAAAAATAATAATAATAATAACAACACAGCAGCAACAACATGTCCCATGAACTCTTCTGTTCCAAAGATTAAAGGAAATGTGCTCTATTGTAAAGTCAAGTCTTCTTAGGAACGTTGACACCTATTTTTTAAGTATTGTTTTGATCTCCAAATCTCTGAATTCTTTAGTAATTTGGCTTTGATCTCATTTTCAGTTCTTTCTCTCCTGCCATATTTGCATCCAGCAATGTACAGAATAAATCTGGTGGAAGGGGCTGTCAAGGACCCATCAAGGTGATTCTTGTTTTAAGGAGAGACCTGGATTTTATGAGTCCACAACTCCATAAACTGAAAGCCAGATTCCAACATGGAAATAAGATAGAATGTCTACGAGCCCAGAAACCATGGCCTCGACTGGAATTCATGAGCGATGATGGTGCAGTGGTTAGAATGCAGTACTGCAGGCTAATTCTGCTAATTCTGCCAGCAGAAATTAGATTTATCTGGTCTAGAGAAAAGAAGGACTAGGGGTGACATGATAGCAGTGTTCCAATATTTGAGGGGCTGCCACAAAGAAGAGGGAGTCAAGCTATTTTCCAAAGCACCAGAGGGCAAGGAAAAAAACAATGGACAGAAATTAATCAAGAAGAGTAAGTGTAAAACCTTACTTTTCTCTACACTGAATTTCATTTTGTTAGAATGTTAATCTGCATTATTAATGTAAGATCTCGACAAGTATAGGAAACGGAAACAATAGAAATGGGAAGATTTATTAGACATGTTTGTGAACTGATAGGACAAGTCACTTGTTTAATTAAATGTACAAACTAACCAAGTCTCTCTCTCTCTCTCTCTCTCTCTCTCTCTCTCTCTCTCTCTGTCTCTGTCTCTGTCTCACTGTCTCTCTCTCCCCTGTATCCATAACTTCACACTTTCAGTTCTTCCTGGAATTCTCTTGTAATCATACAACACCGGCATGTTAGATGGACTCAGTTACAGAGCTGATGAATAATGACTGAGGTCTTCTGCCCTGAGCCAGGGGTTGGACTAGAAGACCTCCAAGCTCCCTTCCAGCCCTAGGATTTTATGAATGCCCCATTGAAAGACCTGAAACACCATTTTAGGGCAAATTATATTCAAAAATCTATAGGTGGTCCTCTCCTTATGACCTGAACTCTGTCTGGAATTTTGTCTGTACGTTGTTGAAGTTATAAAGTGTTCAGTTAACTATGATTCAATTTTATGACCGTTTCTAAAGCTGTCATACAAGTGAGTCACCACAGTGGTTAAGTAAATCACTTAGTCAGCACAAACCTCTCAAATCACAGTCATAGAACCATGGGGCACTGCATAAAAGAATTCTTTTTTTAAAAAAAAAGTCATAATGGCAGGTTTCTTTTTAAATAAAAATAAAAGGGTTGTATACATAGGGCAGAGTAAACATAAGGCTAGAAAAAAATGAAAAAGTTAATAAATATAAAGTAGACGTGTTCACCCTAGACAAAATATTTGGGAGATTAGACTTTTTATTAAATAAACATTATGATCACCTCCATGTGTTTGAGAGCTTTCATTAATACCTAAATATATTTTTCAATATATATTTTTTTATGAATGAAGGCAAATATGGATGTCCCAGGATAAATTTGCAAGAAGGAATCTGGGTCAGTCAACAGAGTCAATGGTTTAGTCTTCCAAAGTTTTCAGACTTATGCTGGAGCACTTCTCTCTACTGGAATATGTGCTTTGGGCTATTCTGTGAGTCATATTTATGTGGTGCCTTCCTATTGGTTGATTGATCTGTTGATGGCAGGCGATTGGCTGTTGTTTCCTTGCTCTGCCCAGCCCTCGGCTCCTAAGTACTTGATAGGCTGGTGGTAAATCAGCATTCCTGTTGACTGGTGAGGGGGCTGTTTCCCAAGCTTCAATAACTTCCCTGGCTGTTTTTGTGCCTGCCCGGCCAACAATCTGTAAAACTGATTTATTAAATTTAATAAATTTATTTAATAAACTTGTTTATTGCAGTGTGAGTTTGGCTCTCCTTGTCTGACTGCTCGCTTGGGTTCTTGCAATCTGGTGCTTAGCTTCCTCTCTGTCTGTCCTACATAGTCACGGGGCAATCCATGCAGGGGATCGGGTAGATTACATTAGAAGGCTCTCCCACATCCAAGCGATCTTTGCAATGCGTGATTGGTCCTCGTATGGTAGCCTCTGGGCGGTTATTTTTTCATTTTTTTTTTCTGCCCATCATGAGCCTACCAAACTCCCAGAAAACTTTAATTTCCCTTATAAATGTTTCTTTTGTTATTCACCAATGCCAAATGTTATGTGCTAGGAGAAACCTTAATTTCTTTCTCAGCACAAAGCATGAACGTTAGCCATTCATCTTAACCTTCCATTTGGAGGCCTAACTTAATTTTGACTTAATTAACATGATGTTGTTTACTATTTTTCGTGGGAAAATGCAGATAAATATGTTAATCCATCACTGGAAATTTGTCTTAATTAGCATGAAGTTCACCAAAGGATTTCATCAGTGGTGGGATTCAAATAGGGTAACCACTGGTTCTCTGCATCGATGCCGCTTCCGGAAGTCCATTCTGGACCTGGGCAACAAAAAATTAGCTACCAGTTCTACCGAACTGGTACGAACCAGCTGACTCCCACCACTGGATTTCATGCATCCAAACTGCAGAGGGCTCATGAATTGAAGGCCCTAACAGGAAGTAGGGAAATGACTTGAAAATGGTTAGAGACAGAGGTCCTGAAGTAAATTTCTTAAATTAAAGATAAACTGTGGGATGGGCAGAAATCACAAGATATATGCCTTGAATCTCTTTTTTGCTACTTAAAAAAAAAAATAGCTATTCCCTAGTGCAAGTTGTCTCAAATTAGAGGAAGTCCTCAACTTATGACTACAATTGAGCCCAAAATTTCTGTGGCTAATTGAGACAGTTGTTAAACGAATTCTGACCCATTTTTACGACTTTTCTTGCCATCGTTGTTAAGTGAATCTGGCTTCCCTATTGACTTGGATTGTCGGAAGGTCACAAAAGGGGACCACGTGACCCTGGGATCCTGCAACCGTCATAAATAGGAGCCAGTTGGCAAGCATCCAAATTTTGATCATGTGACCACGGGGATGCTGCACCAGTTCTGTGAAAAACTGTCCTAAGTCCTCTTTTTTCAGGGCCGTTGTAACTTCGAACTAACCGAATCGTTGTAAGTCAAGGACTACTTGTACAACCCACACAGTGGTACTCTGGTCTGGCAAAGCATTTGACCTCAATATAGGGAGACCCTTTATTTAGAACAGCGGTTCTCAACCTGTGGGTCGGGACCCCATTTGGGGTCGAACGACCATTTCACGGGGGTCGCCAAACAAGGCTGTCCGCCATTTTTTCCTCCTTTTCTTTGGCCACGCCCCTGGCATCCAGTGATATATAAGTGGTTGGGGGTCACCACAACATGGGGAACTGTATTATGGGGTCGCGGCATTAGAAAGGTTGAGAACCGCTGATTTAGAATTTAGAATAATAGGGGTAAGGGAGACTTTGGAGGTCTTCTAGTCCAACCCCCTGCTTGAGCAGGGGACCCTATATCATTCTGGACAAATGGCTGTCCAGTCTCTTCTCGAAAGCCTCCAGGGATGAAGGATCCACAATGTCTGGAGGCAAACTGTTCCGCTGATTATTTAGAAAAGAATAACAAAGTTGGAAGGGACCTTGGAGGTCATCTAGTCCAACCCCCTGCTCAGGCAGGAAACCCTATGCCATTTCGGACAAATGGCTGTCCAGTCTCTTCTTAAAAACTTCCAGTGTTGGAAACCTGTTCAGCAACAGAAACGAAGCCATACCGACAAGATTTATATAGTGTTTGTTTAACTTTATATGTTAAAACAAAATAATGTATCAACGATGCTGTGTAAAAGAAACAGGAGCATAAAATAAGATACCACAAAAGAAAGAAAAAAACTTCCAGTGTTGGAGCATTCACCGCTTCTGGAGGCAGGTTGTTCCACTGCTTAATTGTTCTCACTGTCAGGAAGTTTCTCCTTAGTTCTAGGTTGCTTCTCTCGTTAGTTCCTGATTAGTTTCCATCTGTTGCTTCTTGTACTGCTTCAGCGCTTTGGAGATAGCTTGACTCCTGTTCTTTGGGCAGCCCCTGAGATACTGTGAGGCTGCTATCATGTCCCCCCCTGGTTTCTTCGCTTCATTAGACTAAGACATCCCCAATTCAGCAACCATTCCTTATATGCGGTAGCCTCCAGTCCCCTAATCATCTTTGTTGCTCTCTTTGCACTCTTTCTAGAATTCAACATCTTTTCTTCATTGTGGTGCCAAACTGGAGGTGCAGCCTTACCCAGGCATTGTAAAGTGGTATTAAGACAATGAGTTGTTCTCACTGTCAGGAAATTTCTCCTTAGTTCTAGGTTGAATCTCTCTTTGATGATCTTGTTCTGCCTTCAGGTGCTTTGGAGAAAAGCTCCACCCTCTCTTCTTTGTAAATGCCTATGTAGTGAAGTACACCATTGCTGTGGTGAATAGATCACTCTGTCTTGGTTGCCTGCCACATCTCAGTGAACAGGGTTTGTGTATCCACAGCAATTCCACATCTTAGCTAGAACAGAGCAATATGCCAGCTCCACTTTATTGTTTGGAAATGTTATGCTGCATTGCGGAAACCTTGTGGAGGTAGAACACACACCCATACTTTGTTACCTAAAAGCAGGCATAAACTTGTTGGCTAGTTACTTGTTACTAGGTCCATATCATTTCACTGGTCCGCTAATTCAGTTCCTTTGTCAGAGAATGAAATAAGGTGATCTATTTTTGACAAACCCATTGGTTCTCTCCCTTTTTTTAAGGGGCTAAGGAACCCATTGGAAACAAATAACTCCAACTGATAGATAAATAAATAAAACCAACACAGGAGAATATTTGTAGCTTAGGGTTGAAATGAGGGGTCCTCATTTCAACCCTCATTTGGTTGTTTTCTGATGATTGCTTAATGATTGTTTGATGATTGATGATGTTACCTAGTCTCCCTCTTTCTCCATCTCCCCTTCTCTCTTACTCTCTCCCTGCCCCCTCTCTCCCCTCCTCTCTCCCCGTCTCCCGCTCCTTCTCCCTCCCCTCCCTTTCCCGTCTCCTACCCTCTCTCTCCCCTTCTTTCTCTCTCTCCCTCTTTCCCTTCCCCTTTTCTTACTCTCTCCCTCTCCTTCTCCCTCTCCCTCTCTCCTTTTCCCCGTCTCTCCTATTCTCTCCCCCTTTCTCTCTCTCTCCCTCTCCCTTTCCCTTCCCCCTCTTTCTTACTCTCTCCCCCTCTCTCTCTTTTCCTCTTCTCTCTCTTCCTCCATCTCTCTCTCCTCCCCCTCCCCGTTACAATAGCCCACAGCTCAACAAAGAACCAAACTGCAAACTCAGCAGTGGTGTTAGATAAATCTCATTCTAGGCCCTGGCCTGATCATCACCTTTCAGTTGTCAGAGAGGATTCAACGAGAGATGGCTGATGCGGTCTCCCTTTTTGCCAAAATGTCATGTTATTTTTCAGGGCTGGCTCTGAATAAGAAATGGGCCTCCACCTCCACCCCCTGCCTGGAAGAGACATTACAGAGAAATAAAATGATGAAAGCAAATTGAAGCCTGGGTAAACAGATGCACAGAGGGAGTTAGAAAACTGAGAGTCTTCCCTAAAATCTATTGTCAGTCTTATTGAAATTTCATTTGCTTCCTTCAGGATTCTTCCAGCCACCTTTAATGCTGTACTCCAAATGTTCCTTGCAACTTACAGAAGTACCAGCCCCACAAAACCTGCAAAACAGATGCTATCTTATTTCCAGTCTTGTTCTCAGGGAATTTTAAACTAGCTTTTAGATTTCATTTATATCCTGTCTTCCGCTTTCTCTTTCTTGTGCCTGCTTTGCCTACCTCTTTATCCTTCTCCCTCTCTTCCTCCTTTTCCTTCCTTCCTTCCTTCCTCCCTCCCTCCCTTCCTTCCTTCCTCTTTCCATCCTCCTCACCGTCCTTCTTTTTTCCTTCCTTCCTCTTTTCCCCCTTCCTTCCTTCCTCCCTTCCTCCCTTCCTCTTTCCATCCTCCTCACCTTCCTTCTTTTTTCCTTCCTTCCTCTTTTCCTTCCTTCCTTCCTCCCTTCCTTCCTTCCTCTTTCCATCCTCCTCACCTTCCTTTTTTCCTTTCCTTCCTTCCTTCCTTCCTTCCTCCCTTCCTCTTTCCATCCTCACCTTCCTTCTTTTTTCTCCCTTCCTTCATCTCTTCCCTTTTCTCTTCTTTCCTTCCTCCCTCCTTCCCAAGAATTCATGTTACTTTTGTTCAGCAGTTTATTTTCCAATCTCAGATGGATTTCTTGGAGACCCCGCGAGATTTGTTATCCTGCAGGAGTTGAATGTAGATAAAAGGATAGAAAGATTGCACATTACCCACTTCTTGCCCACCCCTCAAACCACAACCTGCTGCACCTAAACCCAGCACCCTTGAACTGTTTACCTGTCTGCAGCCTCTGTTCTGGGCAGGCCAGCTCTCATTCCATCTTTTTCCTTCCACGACCCCCACTGAGACAATGGAAGGAAAGCAACACATGGAAGCCTGTATAGACATTTTGCTGAAAGACAAAGAAATGAATTAATGATTTATAGGCACAAAGATTAAGAACTTCAGGACTAAACGAAGGGATGAAAGGACTTGTAAAATCCTTCCTTCCTTCCTTCCTTTCCTTCTTTCTTTCCTTCCTTCTCTCCCTCCCTTCTCCATCGCTGGAGGTTTTCAAGAAGAGACTGGACAGCCATTTGTCTGAAAAGGTATAGGGTCTCCTGCTTGAGCAAGGGGTGGAGGACCACCAAGGTCCTTTCCAACTGTTATTCTTTTTTTCTTTCCTCCCTCCCTCCCTCCCTCCCTTTCTTCTCTTCTCTCTACAAAAGAAAAATAGGATAGAAACAACAATGACCAAGAATGAATGAGAAGCAACGTGCGAAAACTTTCTAGTCACACATCCTTCCCTTCCATTTGTGGCCCTGTTAACCTCAATTTAGATATTTATACATTACACTGAACATTAAGGATTGTTGCTAGCTTCTGTTTAAGTGCTTTCATCCATTATTTTTAATTGGTTTCAACACTTTTTTTGTAGAAACTATATTTCAAATGTCTGGGTTTGCCTTGCTGTAGAATATGCTGTATGCAAAAAAGACATCCTTGCTTCAATTTTGTTAAGCTCCTATTATGGAGACAAGAGTTTTGCACACCTCTCATTGAATAATATCAAGGCATTATATTCTGCCACTCTCCCCCCCAAAAAAATTGTATAGGGTTTCCTGCTTGAGTAAGGGGCTGGACTAGATGACCTGCAAGGTCCCTTCCAACTCTTTTATTCTGTTAGTTGCAAATTTCATTTGTCCTTTGCCATAGGTAGGGCCCCACTAAAAGTGCAGGCTGTCATCAACAAAAGCTGACATATCAGCAAGGGGACATTATTGCACGGGGTAATTTATAATTTATTCACAGGACAAAAATAGACTTCTTTCTTAAAGTTAGCAACTAAAAGTTCCAGCAACCTCAGCAGAAAACATTTGAGGGGTGGAAATGAATACATTTTGCATGTGATCTCTATCTACTAAGAAGGGTTGGGCTAAAAACAATTTGTATATTTTTTTACAAGCATATTTTCTTCACCAAGTAATATTTACAGTATATGGACATTTAAGTCTTTATGTATTAAGAAAAAAGAATCTGTGAATACAAGCATGCCGATATTGTATAGTTAGGTAATCTTGCTTGCTTTGAAACGAGATGGCAATAAATTTTGGTGGAATTTCGTTTTCCGACTCCACAGAATGATGTTAAATTCCACTGTTATTTATTGGAATGTAGCAAAACTTGGACTTGGTACAAAAAAAAGAGAGCAAAAATAACTTTTATTGGTTCATTCATGCTTAAATCTAAAAAGGTAGGGATTAGACAGATGTATAAATTATGGAATTATCTCTCCACATTTAAGAGGCTTTCAATGGTATTTGAAACTCTGCTTGTGTGTTTAACTGCTGCTTTTAATTTCCATCCTTTATCTGCTAGCTTCACTGCTTTTAATACCCTTTATTTGTTTGTATGGCCAATTTAAGGCCACTTTCCAATGAAAAGGATATTCAAAGTATGGTACAATTAAAAATAACAATCCCCCCCCCCCAAAAAAAACCCACAGTGCTGCAATGAGACAGGACAAACCCAAATGCTAGCATCTGCATTCTAAGAATTAAATGCATTTAAAATATAACTAAAAAGCAGCTAAAGATGCTTTAAACTTTTTTATGCTCCGTCATAAAAAAAATAACAAAGGTTCAACTCTATGTTTATTGTAAAGCAAGCAGAATTTTGTTCCTGGGCCACAAGTTATGTATATGACACACACACACACCACAACACACTCCAGAACACAACACCAATCTTATACGGGTAATCTTCGACTTACAAACACAATTGAGCCCCAAATTTATGTTGCTATGTGAGACATTTGCTTGGGGACACTTTAAAGTATCGATCTGTAAAGGAATCCCTCAGATCCTGTCTATTATGCCTGCTATCAACTGCTTTTAATAAAAGTTCCTGTTAGAGGAAACCGTCTCCAAGAGTTCTGCTTTCTTAAGATGTGGGATTGAAGTGGGTCCTTACAAGCTGATCACGTGAGCCTGGGACACTGCGACCATCATAACTATGAATCAATTGCCAAGTGTCCAAATTTTGATCACGTGACCATGGGGAGGCTGCACCAGTCATAAGTGAAAAATGGTCATAAGTCACTTTTTTCAGTGCCGTTGTAACTTTGAATGGTTACTAAACAAACTGTTGTAAGTCGAGGATTACTTATACTAAAACTGCCACCAATCTCCCCAATCAGCTTGACAACCTTCCCTGCAGTTCTCCGTCCCCATTTTGCTCATCTCTGATTTAATATACAGTAGATTCCAAACATGGACAAACAATAAATGCCTCTCTAGAATATTGTTATCCCATGTCAAAGGTGGACACATGTTTCAGATAGCTATTTAGCACTCTTAAAGGTATTTTGAGATGCTTCAACAGCAAGGTGGTACAGATATTTCAGGAGAAAGCCCTGGTGGTCGTGGGTAATGAAACCAAAAAACAAATTGCTTTACACCAGAGGTCTCCAAGCTTTTCAGTCTGAAGGCCACTGTCAGGTCCACCATTTGCACTCCGATGTCCTGCCATCGTGCTGAGGAGGGGAGGGGGGAATGGCATGCTTGGGAATTTGGGAGGGGGACTGTCTTCGCAGATGGGATGGGCTCCTTCCCAGCCGATTCTTGCCAGGTTCCAAGGCCGTTGTGCCCTGAGAGTGACCGGTTATCTACCCAGCACCTCAGCGTTCTCAAAACATCTTTTTGGCATCACATTGGCTGCCGGTAAACTGGTCAAAGGAGTTGGGATTGGGAAACCAAAAGAATTGCTTTACTCTTTGTGTGGGACCTTCAGATTCCGCCTGACTTTACGGCATCCAGTTTCTCTTAGTGAAACTTCTTTTGATTCAACTCGATGGATTCAAAAGTCTTGCTTTCCTGAGGGCCTGGCTGGGGCAGGTCTGACAGCCACAATGAACATTTTGCAAACATTTGGAGCCAGATGTAGACCCCTGCTTTAGACCGTGGTTGTGTCAAGGTCTTCCCTCCTATTTTCCACAAAGGTCTTTCACCTTGATGCGTGGGGAAATTGCTTTAGTTTCCCAGCTTCAAGAGAAGAATATGGTGCAATCTTCACAGAAGGAACCCAAGGCCTTAGATTGGCATTAATTAGGGTATGGCTAGAAGTATTTTATTTATTTGTTCATTGTGTTTGCTTGTTGTACAAATACCTAAAGATTGCAAATGTATCCAACACCCTTTCCACCTCCTATTTTCTCCACAACAACAACCACCCTGTGAGGTGAATGGAGCGGAGATAAAATGGCTAGCTCAAGGTCACCCAGTTGGTTTTATTGATTTGTAAGATTTATTAGCTGTCCATCACCACATGGTAACGCTGGGCAGTATACAATATTAAAATATTAAAATCTAATGATAACATCTAACGATATAAATACAATACCATAGAAATCGAATGATATTAATACAATACTATAAAAATCAACCTAGCTAAAAAAAAGATGGGGAGGGAGGGAGTACAGTGAGAAGGGGAAGGATTGGGAATCTCTTGTTAAATCTATCAACCATCTCCAATATGAAACCCCACCATTGGAGCCCCAAGCCAAATGGCAGAAGCAGGTGTCAATCTGTGAAGAATACCTATGCGGTGGCATCCATTGCTGTTTCTTAGCTTTCCTATGGATTCAGGGGGGAGGGAAGCATGGAATTCAGTCTTCAAACATTGGACTGCCAAAGTTGTCCAAGAACTGTTTACTGAAAACTGAAACACTCCCTCGTAACAATTGTCTGACACTTTATCGGACAATATGACCAGCACTAATAGTGGGCAGGGGGATTCTATACTTTAATATACTGATTTTTGGTGCCAATTAACCAGAGCTGGTTTTCTATTCATTTGTGCCGAAATGGTGTGCTCAGTAAAGTTTTGCATTAGAGATTGGAAAGTCTCAGTTGTGCTTACTTCATTGGGATCATCACTCAGAACCATGACAGCAGGTCCTGAATCTCTTGCAAGAGGTCAGGAGAGTTGGAACCAACCACACTCGTGTGTGTGTGTGTGTGTGTGTATGTGAAAATGTTCCAAATGGCAGGTTCTTCTCCTTGACCCACCAGGTGGTATGCCTGGCCCATGGAGCCTGCACCGTGCCTCCTCTGCCAGCGTGGGTTGGGCGGGCCAATCCCAGTGGGATGAGACAATCCTTCAAGTAGTCTGGACCCATGCTGTGAAGGGCTTTAAAGGTAATTTAAAGGCAAAGGCTTTCATGCCTAAGGCAGGATTAGAACTCACAGTCTCCTGGTGATTGGTCCCAAATCACCCAGCCTGTTTTCATGTCTACGGCTGGATTAGAACTCCCAGTCTCCCAGTTTATAGCCTGGTGCCTTAACCACTAGACCAGTGGTTCTCAACCTGTGGGTCGGGACCCCATTTGGGGTCGAACGACCATTTCATGGGGGTCGCCAAACAAGGCTGTCCGCCATTTTCTTCCCCTTTTCTTTGGCCACGCCCCTGGCACATGGTGATGTATAAGTGGTTGGGGGTCACGACAACATGGGGAACTGTATTATGGGATCACGGCATTAGAAAGATTGAGAACCACTGCACTAGACCTAACCAGTTCTCAAAAAAATTCAAAAGAATCCTGAGAACAAGGTAGAAAAGCAACACTTTTTTAAAAAAAACAGGGGAAGATAATTTTTGGAAAACAAGGGACTGTAAGTTTGCATACTTAAATGACTTTTATATAGGTTTTGTATTGGAATTCAGGGAACTGCGAGGGAAATATGAATGCTGTGCCTTAAATAATAAGAAATTCAAGCTTTCTGCTAGTTCTGCAATAGCTTATTTGAATCCCCAGATAATATCCGTCCCCTCCGAGATATAATGTCATCCTGAAACCAAATCATACGTCTTTTGTTTGCTTTCTGCAACATCTTAAAACTTTTTTTCTGGGGAAAGTAACTTTTTTTTTTTCTTACCCACTCTAAATCAAAGCTTTTAAGCCTGCAATTCAGCAGAAATTTAGCAGCGTTATTACCTTGCGCTTCCAAAACCTTGATGCACAGTGATCAAGGAGGAGATTAAACTGATTCACACTGGGATAAACTATTGCCTTGGCTTGCAAAATGAAGTGGAGCGTTATCGAAGTTACCACAAGCCCTCTCCATCACATCACTTACTTTAATATTTAGATTCTTTGGCCTCCAGAGGGCCGCTTTGGTTTATCAGATTTATAAGAACGGGGAGTCAAGAGATTTAGTGAGTCAATACAGCTCACTCAACTGCATTTCTCAGCCCAAGTTACCACTACGTTGTAAATTTCAGCCAGGCTGGCATGATAAATGCAGAGGGCAGGCAGTCTGAGTTGTAAGCAAGCTAAACTCTGAAATATTTCTCTAAAGGATATGTGGCAAAGGAACCCAGCAACCACATTGTGCCAGCTGCTTTGGGGAACATTGTAAGCGTTGGGACCTTGTCTAAGTTTGGAAATTTGAACTTTGACCTTGAAAGTCTGCCGACACAGAGTCCCAAAGAGAGATGGCAAAGTCTTTGGCTCGCCATTACAAGCGGTCCTCAACTTGCAATAATTCATTTAGTGGCTATTCAAAGTTAGGCGGCACTGAACAAAGTGCCTTATGACCGTTTCTCCCACTTAGGACTGTTGTAGCATCCCCACAGTCATTGCCATCAAAATTCAGATGCTTGGCAACCGACTCACATTTATGAGGGTTGCCCTGTCTCAGAGTCATGTGATCGCCTCTTGAGACCTGCTGACAAGCAAAGTCAATGGAGAAGCCAGGTTCACCTAACAATCGCGTTACTAACTTGACGGCTGCTGTCATTTACTTAACAACTGTAGCAAGAATACCGATGCCCGCCAGTGTTTCTCAACCTTGGCAAGTGGTCCATACATCTTCAAGTTGCCAAGGATGGAAAAACCCCAGTGGTGGGATTCAAATATGTGAACAACCGGTTCTTTGTGTGGATGCCGCTTCCGGAAGTCCATTCTGGGCCTGGGCAACAAAAAAATTAGCTACCGGTTCTGCCAAAGTGGTGCGAACCGGCTGTATCCCACCACTGGAAAACCCCGATCTAGGCTACAGGAAGAGAATCTTGAAAGCCTGACAATGTTTTCCCCCCTTATGCCCAATAGAGTTAAAATCAGTTTTAGTTGTGTAGGAGATGACATGGCTGAGCCCAAGGGCGGGGGTGTCAAATGCTTCATCAGTGTCAAGTCCTTTCAAGCCCACAAGAGACCTAAGACCAGCCCACCTTGAGCCGAGGTGGCGCAGCAGTTAGAGTGCAGTACTGCAGGCCACTTTAGCTGACTGTGTTCAGCAGGTCAGCGGTTCAAATCTCACTGACTCAAGGTTGACTCAGCCTTCCATCCTTCCGGGGTAGGTAAAATGAGGACCCAGATTGTTGGGGGCTATGTAAATATATAGATATATTGCTTACTGGTGTACACCGCTTAGAGAGTGCTCGCACTTAAAGCGGTATATAAGTCTCATAAATAAATAAATTCTTTTCACTCTTATCTCCCACCAATTTGCTTGGACCATTAATAGTTCAGATTCTTGTAGAGAGCGTTCGCATGCAACAAACTCTTATGTACATTTGAGCTGCCTGGCTTTCCTGATTTCCGCCCTTGAAAAAATGCTTTCCAATGTTCTCTTTTTATTTCCCAGGATTAAATCATGTTTAAATCAGGCCATGTCTGTGGTTCTAAGCATCAAGCTAGGATAATGTTAGCTTTGGTTTGTGGGAGGGGGGGAGGGTTCTGTGGGTGTTTGATGTCATGTGCTAAGCCCCACCTATTTAATTAATTTATTGTAGAAAACCAGAAAAAAATGGTTAATTTAATCAACAGTCTGTGAAACTCTTATTTTAGCTATTCCTTTTGAAAGTGAAAATAAAAAACCCTTCTCGCTAATTTACTAAGCCATACAGTCATTACATCTGTTCCCTGCTCCTTCTGACACCGTCTTTCTATAAGTGGGCATTTCTCTTTGTGTGTGTGTGTTGTGTGCTAAGAACTCGGACTAAGATAACCTTGGTGGAATGGCTATAACATAATTCAGACATGGGCAGGAGAGTGAGCGAGAAGTTTAAATAGAGCCAATTGTTTTTGAAATACCCCAGAATAATCTGATCTAAATCACATCTGATGATCCCGCTCTGAGTTCACCTGGTAATAATGGGTGTCAGTAGTGAAGGATCATTACCAGCGATGGCAGTCATAAACGCATCCCATAGGAATCGTGTTTTGATCAAAGCAATACAAACAAATCACCACCATTCATTTTCAAGTTGGAACTTTTAATTTTAGTGGAATGGTGTTTGATTGTTTTGTACCAGCTGCTGCTATCTGAATTAGTAATTTTTATAGCTATATCCAGTCAGGAAACATGAATCATATTCATATTTCCTGATTTATTAGATTGATATTCTGTCTTTCCTTTCCAGCAACAAAACATAACTCTCCCCCATAATGACCCTGGGAGGCAAATTGGGCTGAAAGAGCCAGTTTGTCTTTCAGAAAGCTTGGAAGTTTCTGTGGCTGAGTTGGGACTTGAGTCTTCTCAGTCTCCAATAAGACTAGCACTGGTGATGTTACCTAGTTCGGGAAGTGAAACATCTGCAAGAAAAAAGGCAAGCTCAGAGACCACCAAGGACCCCCCTTGTCAATCTTGCTCCAAAATGTTATCCCTTATACTGCACTGTGTTTCAGTGGATCAGGTATGTTGTTGCTATAATGCTCTGCTTCATTTGAGAATGTCATTCAACATCAATCAATAGAAACAAGTCAATGGGCAAAACACATTAGATTTGATTCCAGGATAGTTTTGTTGAATGACAGTCAAAGCAATTAACTATAAGTGAGAATAAGTAATGGCAATTTAAAACAAATGTGTATTTCCTCTGGAAAAAAATCACTTAATCACAAAAAGATGAAAAATGTTAATGAAAACATTGAATAGGTTTTGGCTCAGCCTTAATGTCCCCTTCTCCTTTATACTCCCTAGGTTTTTAAATAAAAAAAAAACATATGTAATACCCTTGATTGATTAGGTTTTCCTATCATTTAGACTGACTTTGTCATAGCGTTGATGGGAGGAAATTCTTCGTATTGTAAAAAGGTTATTATTTCAGAAGTTAGAGTGCCTTCTACAAAAACAGGTTGTCAAAAGAAAGAGGGAATGATAAATCAAAAAGCATCTAACACCATGTATGAAATACCTCTAACAATAGCTTCTCATTCCCCTTTGGAGCTACTGATAGAATATGATTTGTAATTCAAGTATGAAAAAGGCATACCTTTTATTTGAAGCCAGCCGAGCAGACAGAGAAAGATAACAAGAGAAAGAATATTCAATTTGAAGATGCCTTCAAGGAAAGCCGTCAAAAGAGCCCACCAAAAGATTTATCCGTGTTGAACTACAGATTCAATAAAATCTTTGACACCTTTAGATAAGAAAAGTAATATTTTATGATTCGGAGAGGGCCAAAGGCTTAGGAGCGCCGCCTAAGCAGGTTTAACTGCGAGGCTCATGCATGGAATATTAAAATGGGAGCCAAACAGCCATCCCAGAATATTTTAGCAGGAACTACCCCAAGATTTTACAAGTTCTAGTATCTCCTTGCCCTGTTCACATCTAGGTTTGACCCAAAACCAGCATCATCAAAAGTGAGCAAATTGAAGGAATGGCTAGCTAGTTTGACTGTAAGGATCTCAGCGCTCCATCTGTGAAGGCACCACAACAGCGTCAAAATCTGTGCTTTCCAGATGGGAGGAAATCCATTCTATGTAGGCACAAGAACAAAGGTTAATAACAGAGGGATAAAATCATGATCATGTGAAATGTTAGTGCCTTAGTAAGACCACACATGGAACTCTGCATCCAGTTTTGGTCACCACATTATAAAGAAGATGTTGAGGCTCTGGAAAGAGTGCAGAGAAAGAACAGCAAAGATGATTCGGGGATTGGAAGCTAAAACATACGAAGAACGGCTGCAGGACTTGGGTTTGGCTAGTCTAGTGAAAAGAAGAATTAGAGGTGATATGATAGCAGTGTTCCAATATCTAAGGGGCTGCCACAAAGAAGAGGGGATCAACCTGTTTTCCAAAGAAAAAACAAGAAACAATGGATGGAAACTAATCATGGAGAGAAGCAATCTAGAACTAAGGAGAAATTTTCTAACAGTGAGAACAATTAACCAGTGGAACAGCTTGCCTTCTGTTGTTATTTCCATTTCAGCTCCAGCTGATAAAGTCTTCTTACCCACTTCAATTTTTAAATTTCCATTCTTTTCCTACCTAGGAGGCCTCAGGAGTGGGGAACTTCTAGTTCTGCTTCACTTGGGGTTGACCAGCTTTCCCACATTTTAAGTCTTCTACTCTTCTTTTCTTCAGAGAAAAGGAATGCAACGCCCTCTCAGCTTCCAAAATCCGAGGGTTGGGGAGATGTACTTCACAACACACACACACACACACACACACACACACACATTGAAAAAAGAAAATGGAGAGGAAGATCATGTAAAGGCTGAAGCTACCAAGAGAGAATCATTAGGTAAATATGAAAAAGGAAGGTCAAAAGCTGCCGCATCAAAAAGGCTGGATGAAAAAAAAAAAACTATGATTTAAGTCAGGGGTCTTCAAACTTGGCCCTTTTATGACTTGTGGACTTCAACTCCCAGAATTCCTCAGAGGAATTCTGGGAGTTGAAATCCACAAGTCATAAAAGGGCCAAGTTTCAATATTGGAAGAAGGATTGCTTCCCTACTATAGAAGAATGGACGATTAAAGTGTCAAATTTAGCAGAAATGGCTAAGATTTCTGCTTATTTAAAGGATCATTCACAAGAAAGATACATTTCGGTCTGGAGAAGATGGATAAATTATATTCAGAATAAATATGGGACTAAAAAGTTTCATTTAGCCTATGAGTGAGTTTTAGAGTATTATTATGAAATTATTATTTGGGGACTGTATTGTTTAATAATTAGGATATTAATTTGCTTATGTTCTCATTATTATTATGTTCACTTTTAATTTGCTTATATTTATGTTAAAGGGGAGTTAAAGTCCTTATGGATTTGGTTATTTATATAGTTGGTAATGTTAGTTAGATTATGATTATCATATTTGTAACCCTGTATTCAGCTCTGGGAAGTGGGGGAGGGAGAGGAGGGGTTTGGGGTGGGTTAATATTGTAATTTTTATAAAACATTTTAGTAAAAGGGCCAAGTTTGAAGACCCCTGATTTAAGCCTTGGGATTGGTCAAAATCTAAGGTTTGGCTGCCGTGTTCTATATTGAGCAGTTCCTGCATATGTAATTTCTTTCTTCGGGATAACAAAGCAATTATTGTTACCAAGTTATCAACCAGTCTTCAAACTTGCCATTGTGCTTCCTGCCACAATGCCCAAGGACGCTGTTGTGGTGCCTTCAACTTTTCCCTTGAAAAAGTCATGAGAAGACGACTTTTTTAAATTAATAAAATAAAATAATAGAAAATTTGAGCATATCTCCTCAATTTCCAACAGGTCTTTTTCTCCCATTGCATTTTTTTTCCCCTGTATAAGAAATATCAATTAGGGAAGGGGAAAATAGAGGAATCCGTTCATTTTTGCTTGATTTCTTTGACAACTTCCAACTGGGGTATAAATCACTGCGATTTCAGCACTGCAGCTGAAGCACCCTGTTCTCCGTGGATGCTTTTTGGATGGTTGGATGTTTATTATGTGCAGCGATTAAAACCTTCCCTGCACACATCTCTCTTTTTTTCCTTAGACAAATGAGAGCGAAGCGTGTTGGTGAAGTAACTGCCAGGCTTAAAAATCTCACCATGTGAGTGTCCCTGTGTTTTCTAATTTTTCCAAGTCACAACAGATGTCATCTGAGGACAGCTGCTCCATTTTCCTCCCCGAGTTGGTAATGACTCCATCCACATGAAGTAGATGATGATGATGTTATCTGTTGTGTCTGACTCTTGGCAATTCTATGGGCCAGGTGTCTCCACATCTTCTGATCTTCTCTGAGTCGTTCTAGCCTCCGGCTGGGATCAGCTTTGATCGTGTCCAGCCAGCATGTTGTTTGATGGCCTGGTTTCCTTTTACTGCTAACTCTTCATAGAATAGAATAGAATAGAATAGAATAGAATAGAATAGAATAGAATAGAATAGAATAGAATAGAATAGGATAGGATAGGATAGGATAGGATAGGATAGGATAGGATAGGATAGGATAGGATAGGATATAGAATAGAAGAGAAGAGAAAAGAGAAGAGAAGAGAAAATACAAGAGAAGAGAAGAGAATGTAGAACAGAATAGAAAACAGAATAGAATATAGAATAGAATAGAATGTAGAACAGAATAGAAAATAGAATAGAATGGAATGGAATGGAATGGAATAGAATAGAATAGAATAGAATAGAATAGAATAGAATAGAATCTGGAAGGAACCTTGTAGGCCTTCTAGTTCAGCCCCCTGCTCTATCAGTAGAACGTACAATAGTTTGACCCCTCTTATTTGTGGCAGCCCCTCAAATATTGGAAGACTGTTACCATGTCTCCCCTAGTCCTTCTCTTCACTTGACTAGATATATCCAACTCCAGCAACCATTCTTTGTTTTAGCCTCTAGCCCCCCCCCCAAATCATCTTTGTTGCTCTTCTCTGCACTCTTTCCAAAGTCTTGACATCTTTTTTATATTGTGGTATCCAAAACTGGATGCCACATTCCAAGTGTGGGTCTTACTAAGGCTTTATAAAGTGGGACAGTCAGATGATCATGTAGTGTGACCTTTGCTTGAAGATTTGAACATTGTTGTGCACCTCCAGAGTCACCTTCAATGAGAAGGGCAGCTATGTAATTTTGATTAATTAATAAATAAACACTGCTTCGATTTTGCCACCACTTTCACAATATAGTGTTATTTTTAGAAGCAAAGTCAAGCTAGCAACTTGCTTGTTTGCTTTTATAGGTTTGCAGATGTTTGTCGTTTTAGCAGAATGCTAGATTTTATGAAGTTATTTTCGCTTGTTCGAGTGTAGTAAACCACCTTCAGACGCTGAAAGGAGGCAGCCTACAAACAGTTGTAATAAATAAATAAGAGGAGAGACAGGCGCACTTTAGTATTGTCAGAGCATTCTCCCATTCTTAAAGCCAGATACCCAAGTGCAAAACATAACATCTTTTCAAGGTGAATTCAAACCTTGACATTATTTTTTTTTAAAAAAACAAACAAACTACACAACAAATGTATTGTCTTTGTTTAGTTTTCTTTCCCAACTGCCAGTAAGCAGATGGCTGAAGTATAATTGAGTTCCTCCCAGATAATGAGAACAGTACCTCGCAGGTAATAATTCAGTGAACAAGAGCTGTTAAGAATCTATTTCTTTCAATCTTTAGGGAAGGAACGAGGCATCTTCTGAATTTCAGAGGACCTTCTGTGTCCTAGGGAATACCAGATCCTGAAACCAAAGAGGGTGATTTTATTTATTAGGGTGGAATTTCATTTAATGTTGCACTCCAATCCATCATCCTGTAGACACGTCTTCAAAAACAAAGCTCTGTTCCCAGGCAAGATGGTTTTCTGTTATGACCTGCTTCTTTTTTTCCCAGAAACCTATCATCAGCAGCAATCTCTTTTTGCCAGCGAGACAATAATGTCATAAAATAAAACAAAAATCCCCACGCTTTATCATTATTGTTGTTATCATTTCTTTCATCTTTGAAAAGGACTGATATACACCAGAAAATTCCCAAGGCATCATTATTCAAGCACCCCAGAATGTGGAATATTTCTTTGAAAATTCCTCTCAAGCGTCTATTTGAAAAGGATGTCTACGGAGATTCTCAATCATCTGGGTCAATGCTGTCTTAAAGGTGGTTTTTTTTTTCAAAAGGCAACTGGATTTTCTTTGTTTTTCCTTGAAGATGTTTCGCTTCTTATCCAAGAAGCTTCTTCAGTTCTGACTGAATGGTGGAGAATGGAAGGATTGCTATTCCTTGCAGTCGTCTGGTCGTTAGTATTCTTTCTGAGAGTCGTTGAGGCCATTTGGAGTTTTATCTGTGCCCTCAGGGTCATCTGAATAGTGCAAATAGATGGTGAAACCTTCTTGAAACTTCTGAACTGTATTCTGGACTGTCCTATTTGAATAGGAATTTTATTTCACTGGGCAGGTTTTTAGATATCCTGATAGCTCTCTGGATTAATTTCTTCAGGATGCAAGTAAAATTAAAGGAAACCTCCCCCCCTTGTATTAGAGAAATGTCACATTTTGAGAGGAAGCACAATGGTTTCAGCATTTTCAGTCTTACAACCGCTCACAAAAAATGACTCCCTCAGTATTGATTGTTCCTTAGCCAAGACATCACCCTGCCAACAAAAGTATGTATAGTCAAGGCTATAGTTTTCTCAGTTGCAATGTATGGCTGTGAAAGTTGAACCATAAGAAAGGCTGAGTGCCAAAGAATTGAGGCCTTTGAACTCTGGTGCTGGAGAAGACTCCTGCAAGTCCCCTGGACTGCAAGGTGATCCAACCGGTCAGTCCTAGAGGAGATCAACCCTGACTGCTCTTTAGAAGGCCAGATCCTGAAGTTGAAACTCAAATACTTTGGCCACCTAGTGAGAAGGAAGGACTCACTGGAGAAGAGCCTGATGCTGGGGAAGATGGAGGGCAATAGAAGAAAGGGACGACAGAGTGAATGGAGTCACTGAAGCAATAGGCGTGAGCTTAAATGGACTCCAGAAGATGGTAGAGGACAGGAAGGCCTGGAGGAATGTTGTCCATGGGGTCGCGATGGATCGGACATGACTTCGCAACTAACAATAGCCAAGGATAACCATAAGATAAGCTAAAAAGCCGAAATGATAACTGCAATAAGGAAATGGTGAAGTCAAAGTTCCATTTGTTTTTTTGTGGGGGTTCTTCTTCTTCTTCTTCTTCTTCTTCTTCTTCTTCTTCTTCTTCTTCTTCTTCTTCTTCTTCTTCTTCTTCTTCTTCTTCTTCTTCTTCTTCTTCTTCTTCTTCTTCTTCTTCTTCTTCTTCTTCCTTCTCTTCCACCTCTAAAGATGAAGGCTCTGGTAGATTGTAGGTTTTTCTTGAGAGTAGGATGAACTCTTCTTGCTTGCATTTATTCCATTGTGGACTCTTCTGGCAGGTCATGGTGAAGCCCGCAAGTTGCACTTCCAGATAACAGATAAGTTGGTTTAAACCCCGGTTTAGTTGTGTTGTCCCTTTCTTTGGGACCCTTAAGCCTGTAAAATATGTGGTTTGTGAGTTGATTTGCACATTGATGTACCACTTATCCATTGGAAGGTGATTTTTCTATCCTTACTTAGTTTGAATAACTTTCCTTCAGACATGCTTCCTCTTCAGGCAATGCAAAAACAAATATTATTATTCTGAGCAGCTCTTACTATAGACAAAGAGATTACAAGATAGACTCTTACGACCAAGATTTATTTCATCACCTGAAAAATAATGTCACCTCCTTTTGCTACACATCTTCTAAATTAGATGTACTTTCCCAAACTGTCACATACTTATATACATACATACTTCCACACACCTACTCATCCAGAACAACATGGTGGTATATTAAACTATTTTAAATATACATGGAATTCAAATTTGAGTTATAAAAGACATTCCCTAAATGCAATCCAACATTAGCTGGATTTATATTTTTAAAAAGCAATTGTTTTCCCAGTTTATTGGGATGGTCCAAGTGTGGGACCAAATTACTCATTGGAAATTAGATATTTTCCCCCAAGTTCTTCTCCTGTTTCTTTATACATATTTTCACTAAGTTCATGCAAATAGGGCATAATTGTTGGTAAAATCAAGCATAATTTTCTGGATCATAGATGAGCTTTGGAGATACAACTTAGGAAATTATTTTCTATATACTACTAAAACGCTTTGGTTTGTCTGTTTGTAACTTTCAGTTGGCTGAAATGGTGCATGTCACTACAAGGCTGTGGTCATCTGTGGTGAAATGATTGTTATTTCCAAACTCTTTGCCAGATTCCCACAAGGAAAGTCAATGGGGAAGACAGCAGGAAGTTGGATATTGCTCTCACTCCCACTGCTTTTTTGCCTATCTGAGGTCCTTCTGTTTCTCTGTTTAGGTTAAAAAAAAATATCTCTGAAACAAAGACCCAACAGAAGAAAGCCCCTTAGGACTTGCAATGATCCATTCTAAACTCAATTAAAGACAAACTACTCTGTTAAATTCAAGATGCATTATTAATCCATTCAAACTTGGTCTTCTTCTGATAAGTGCCATCTTTAATTCCCGAAATTCACAGCAATGATCAATTTGGATGGGAATAATAATAATAATAATAATAATAATAATAATAATAATAATAATAATAATAAGAAGAAGAAGAAGAAGAAGAAGAAGAAGAAGAAGAAGAAGAAGAAGAAGAAGAAGAAGAAGAAGAAGAAGAAGAAGAAGAAGAAGAAGTAGAAGAAGTAGAAGAATAGAGTAGGAAGGGACCTTGGAGGTCTTCTAGTCCAACCTCCTGCTCAGGCAGGAAACCCTAAACCATTCCTGACAAGTAGATGGCCGGTCTCTTCTTAAAAACCTCCAGTGTTGGAGCATCCACAACTTCTGGAGGCAGGTTGTTCCACTGATTAATTGTTCTATCAGGAAATGTCTCCTTAGTTCTAGGTTGCTTTTTTCTTTGATTAGTTTCCATCCATTGTTTCTTGTCCTGCCTTCAGGTGCTTTGGAGAATAAGACTCCATCTTATTTGTGGCCAACCCTGAGATTTGGAACACTGCTATCATATCACCCAAATTTTGGATATGGTCCTATACAGCTGGAGAGCTTCCTGTTTTACAAAAGCTTGTTTGTCATCAACTGTTCAAGATCAGAGCCAAACATAAAGAAGAAGAACTGACCATCATGAGTATGGT
Organism: Crotalus tigris; assembly: GCF_016545835.1. Taxonomy (NCBI): domain Eukaryota; kingdom Metazoa; phylum Chordata; class Lepidosauria; order Squamata; family Viperidae; genus Crotalus; species Crotalus tigris. The sequence goes on along the minus strand of NW_024096931.1, from coordinate 3,690,517 downwards.
TGCAGCTACAACTCTTTGGGTATGTGAAGGTCAGATTGATACAGCAATCACACTCCTAAATTGGACCAGGGAAGACACAATTTCAAGTCTACCTTCAGCCATAGCCACAGAAACCTTTCAAGTGACTTTGCCTTCTCTCTCTCTCTCTCTCTCTCTCTCTCTCTCTCTCTCTCTCTCTCTCTCTCTCTCTCTCTCTCTCTCTCTTTCTCTCTCTGTCTTCATCTCTCTCTCTCTTTGTCTCTCTCTCTCTCTGTGTGTGTGTCTCTATCTCTTTGTCTCTCTCTCTTTATCTCTCTCTCTCTCTTTCTCTCTCTCCCTCTCTTTGTCTCTCTCTCTCTCCCTCTCTTTGTCTCTCTCTCTCTGTCTGTCTAACATACCTTATAAAATCATTGCATCTGTAGGGAACAAACAAATCTGTCTGATATTAGAGCAAGGAGGACAGCAATTGAAAAACAAGTGAGCAGCTTTTCAATAAATGCAGAAATTACCACTCCATACACACAAACACACTCCCCCTCCCAAAAAAAAGAAAAGAAAGCAATAAAAGAGGTGAATCGCTCCAGATCTGACATCACCTTATATCTGTCTAAAACTTCGAAAGGTTTTGCATTTGATTCTCAGCAATACTGTTGAATTAAACTCTTTGGGGGAAGAAGGATAAAGCCACTGATAGCCTCCTTTTCATGAACTGCTGAGTGTTTAAATACCCTTTCTCTCTCCTTAGTGGCTTTTATGATATAATTTGGGTCTTTGTTGTTCTAGTTTCAATTGACTCCACTTGCTTTTCAACTCCCTTTTGCCTTCCACTCAATCGTATTTATACCAGTCCCAAAGGAGGGGCCAGAAGCTTGGACTATTGATTTTGAAATGAAGAGATGCTGACTGTTCTTTTATTGAGGTGCCTGGAGGAAGAGGAGGAGGAGGAGGAGGAGGAGGAGGAGGAGGAGGAGGAGGAGGAGGAGGAGGAGGAGGAGGAGGAGGAGGGGGAGGGGGAGGAGGAGGAGGAGGAGGAGGAGGAGGAGGAGGACAGATTCTGCATGATGGAAACCTTTGACATTTTCCTCCTTGCCTTGTAGAAAGTCATTCTGGGTCAAGTGACTTTTGTCTGCTGGCTTTAGCATCCTCTATCTGTTTGCAATTCTGACTTTTGTGAGTACAGTGGAAAAGTAAGAAAACAGCCAGATGTTTCACGCTTAGCAAAGGTAAGGATCATTCAAGAAATGGTGAGCTGCTGTGATTGGGAAGATACTCCGTGGCTCAAACCAATTTGGATGAAGACATATGGGGTTCCCCCCATGGAAACTGGGGAAATTAAAAAGAAAAAAAGATTCCCTTGAATCTGTTCAAATTCTGGGAAGTTCATAAAAGTCTGCAAAAATTCAGATAATCACTAGAGGGCAGCAAAATGACCCACAAAACTAACACCAGGCTGCCACCTAGTGTCTATCCAGAGGATCAATTGTTAAGAGCAATTGTGTGTGTGTGTGTGTGTGTGAGAGAGAGAGAGAGAGAGGGGGGGGGAAGAGAGAGAGAAAAAAAAAGAAAAAGAAAAAGAAAAGGGTGGGATGAAAGAGGGAGGAAAGAGAAAGGAATTTTGCTGTGTTTGGATTTTATTTCATCTTTTTCTTTTTCTCTCTCTCTCTTCCTCTCTCTCTCTTTCTCTCTCTCTCTCTCTCTGTGTGTGAGAGAGAGAGAGGGAGAGAGAGAGAGAGAGAAAGAAAAAGAAAGGGGTGGGATGAAAGAGGGAGGAAAGAGAAAGAGGAATTTTGCTGTGTTTGGATTTTATTTCATCTTTTTCTTTTTCTCTCTCTCTCTCTTCCTCTCTCTCTCTCTCTCTCTCTGTGTGTGTGTGTGTGTGAGAGAGAGAGAGAGAGAGAGAGGGGGAGAGAGAGAGAGAGAGAGAGAGAGAAAGAAAAAGAAAAAGAAAGGGGTGGGATGAAAGAGGGAGGAAAGAGAAAGAGAAATTTTGCTGTGTTTGGATTTTATTTCATCTTTCTCTCTCTCTCTCTCTCTCTCTGTGTGTGAGAGAGAGAGAGAGGGAGAGAGAGAGAGAAAGAAAAAGAAAGGGGTGGGATGAAAGAGGGAGGAAAGAGAAAGAGGAATTTTGCTGTGTTTGGATTTTATTTCATCTTCCAGAGACTCAAGTCAGGTTAGACAATTCCTCTATTTTTCTTTGCCACCACTCTACAAAGATGATTAATACGTGACTACATTTGTAGCCCCTGGTAGACTCCATTTTTAAAGTGGGATGTAAACTCAGCAGCCCCCAAATTCCTCAGTAAACTTCCACGATGAACTCAGATCTCCCTTGACTTAACACAACCCCTTGCCCATTCTATAAATGGCATTTATTGACAGGTTTCCATCCCACTTGGCATAATGCACAACATGGAGGAGAAAATAGGAAAAAACATGAAAACAGCAAAATCAATGATATATGGGATGTGAGGAACTTCAAAGAAATGCTTTGCTTTTTGAGCAATGCACCCCATTCAAAGTATACTTGCAAAGTGCCCTGCCCTGGTTCTAATTAGCAATGTGACTCTGAATTTGCTTGTATAAAGTGGCTCCTGGACGTGTGATGTGAAACATCAGAGCAACGGATGCTGGCCTTGCACACATATACCACACACACTCCTACTTCGTAATGCACTGAAATGAAATAAAAGGCCAATGCAAATAAATATGCCATGTTAAGAGAATAACAAAGTTCAAAGGGACTTTGGAGGTCTTCTAGTCCAACCCCCTACTCAAGCAGGAAACCCTACACCATTTCGGACAAATGGCTGTCCAGTCTCTTCTTAAAAACTTCCAGTGTTGGAGCATTCACTGTTTCTGGAGGCAGGTTGTTCCACTGATTGATTGTTCTCACTGTCTGGAAATTTCTCCTTATTTCTAGGTTGCTTTTCTCCTTGATTAGTTTCCATTCGTTGCTTCTTGTCTTAAAAAGAAGTGAGACTACCTGCATTCATCTACAATATTTCCCAAAAGGACAATGGGGATAGTAATGATACTGGTAATGGAATAGCTTTTCTTAAAGATTTTTCCTCTCCTCCTCTTCTTCCTTCCTTCCTTCCTTCCTTCCTTCCTTCCTTCCTTCTTTCTTTCTTTCTTTCTTTCTTTCCCTCTGTCTTTCTGTCTTTCTGTCTTTTAATTACTCATGCTGAGTTTGATTGGTGATGAAACATGATTTTTCCCCAGAATGGAAGGTTTGCTCTGTAAAATGCAACTATTTCTCAGAAATGTAACATTGATTTTCAGAACCTGGGCAAGGAGAAATGCTTTAATGCAGAACGCCAGATCATACTCAAGTTGAGAGAAGAGTTTTGAGAAAAAAAATCCACGTCCTACCGGTGCCTAGTTCTATATAAATCAGACCTGAACTAAACATGCTGGTTTTAAATACGTGACTGGTGGCTCTTTTCTCTTTTTAATTAAGCAACTCTGGGGAAAATGGTGCTCAAAACATTTTAATGGAGATTATTTCCTCCCCCACCCTTAAAGACATTATAGGATAGTCACCGTGTTCATTACTGCCAAACTGATGAAAACCGATAAACCGAAGATGGGGAGAAAGGAAGAAATGTATTTAGATGCATTAAAGAGGAGAGGAGAAGATAATAAAATAAAATTTTGATACAGGAAAAGATTAAGCCAGCTTAAGGAATCGTTCAATATATGTACTGCGAGATGCATTTCAGTACTGTAATATGGAGCAGTTTGATAGAGGGATCCAATACATTAAAAAAAAAGAAGGAAAAATACGTTCACATGGTGGGTTATGCTGACTCTTCAGTTCAATATGTTAATTGACAATAAATCCAGCTTGCCTATAAAAAGCACTTGGCTAGTCATTTTCAAGATGGTCATGGCTTTTTATGATGCAGAACTTTTAATTTACAGGGATGATAAAAATAGATTTACTTTCAGCCAGTTATATCTGATTTAATTAGCTAATCAGCTATAAATCATCCACTATTGAAAAAGTAATTTAACAAAAATGATAGCTTGCCGTCACTTTGGTCTTAAGTACGAAAATCATTTGGATGCAAATAAATAGTAATAGTAATAGTAATAGTAATAGTAATAATAATAATAATAATATTTTCATCTCTTTCTTCCAAAAAAAGAAAGAGAGAAAAAAAATATCTCCAAAGCCCTTTGCTTAATATGGCAGAAATATAAATCTCCAAAGCTGGCAAATGCATGAAAACAATCTTGCATTTCAGGAAAAAAACAGACATTTTATTTTTAGAAGCCAGAAATTGCTTACACTTACACTTATATACCACTTCATAGTGCTTTACCGCCCTCTCTAAGTGGTTTACAAGAGTCAGCATCTTCCCCCCAACCATCTGGGCCCTCATCTTACCGACTTCGGAAGGATGGAAGGCTGAGTCAAGCTTGAGCTAGTCAGGATTGAACTGCTGACAGTCGGCAGAATTAGCCTACAATATTGAATTTTAACCACTGTGTCACCACAGCTCATGGCTGCTATGAAAGCTGTTTTCTTACCAGCTACTTTCACAAAAGACACGAGCATACATAGTTAGCTAGTTAGTTAGTTAGTTAGTTACTCATCAGATTTGAAACTGCCCATCTAAAAATACACACTCACACCTACAAACTGCATTATCCTAAAGTTTATTTTATTTCTTAGACCCACCTCTATGAATATTTCCAGTTCAATTTATTTCTGTCCAGCATTAGGGCAACAAAATTTCAAATTACAAGCACTTCCAAAAAGCTGTAGAATGTGTCTTTCAGCGAAATGCATTGAAAGACACAGCTTCAGCAAGAACCCTGGATATGCATCATATGACAAATAATTATAGGGTTGGAAAGGACCTTGGAGGTCATCTAGTCCAACCCCCTGCTCAGGTAGGAAACCCTATACCAGACATGTCAAACTCGCGATGTCATGTGACATCGTGCAACATATTGGGACAACAATGGGGTGGGCGCGGTTTCCGGATGATGCATCTGGCCCGTGGGCCAGCAGTTTGACACCCCTGCCCTATACCATTTGAGACAAATGGTTGAAAGCCTCCAGTGATGGAGCACCCACAACTTCCAAAGGCAAGCTGTTCCACTGGTTAATTGTCCTCACTGTTAGGAAGTTTCTCCTTAGTTCTAGGTTGCTTCTCTCCTTGATTATTTTCCATCCGTTGTTTCTTGTCTTGCCTTCGGGTACTTTGAAAAATAAATTGACCCACTCTTCCTCATATATTGGAACATAGATACCAAGTCATATCGTATTTCAGCAGTAAGTATGCTTTAACTGATGGAGCGTTCTAAGTTCTACGTTGAGCATCCTAACCAAGCTTCTATCTATGAGAAACAGGAAAACCCGCAACAGAGAAGTCATTATGTGCAGAACAACTGTGTCTTTGTGCAGGTGTGTGTGTGTGTTTTCAGTCCTTTCAGTCAGTTTAACCTATTGTATCAAAACTGCATCCTTTATCTATTGTGTAGTAGAAGAAGAAATAAATGCGATTGGTGATAAAATGACGGATGTGAGAGATTAAGAATTAGAATTGATAATTTCTTTTTTTATATTGAAACAATTGTAATTGTAAACTGATAGTTATAAAACAGGTTTAATAGTAATAGAAATTTAAAATAGAAATGGAATATTTAAATGTATCATGTTAACTGAGGGGAATAGAGAGGGGATAGTGAAATGTATTGAGTTGAGTTGTTTATATATGTCTTTAATTTTGAATGTTTGACCACCCAACCGCCACGGTGGGTCCTGAGTACTTTTTCTTAAGAATTTTAAAAAAGTAAATAAAATGTGTTACAATAATAATAATGAAAAAAGACTGCATCCTTCTTTCATCCTTATTTTTCTCCAAGCTTAAAACAACAACATTCAGAATGCGGGCAGCATTTGCATACGTGTCTGCTTATAGGGTAAGCAGCTTAACGTCCTATCAAATTCAATATTCTTTTGGAAAGGAAAGAAAAAGACCCATACAGCTCTTTATATGCAGAAGAAGCCAAAGACTATAGGTATTATTTTCCCGAGAACTTCCTTCACAATAATTTTAGATTGGAGAGGCTTGTTTATTTGCTCGCATTTCCCAAACAGTTTATCTTAAGTGAACAGAGAGTTTTGCTCCAGTTCATCCTTTCCTCTTCTGATGATTTTCATGACAGCATTTGAACCTCATTTGTAGTTCCTGTTCCTGTAATCCTTGCACAGTTTAATTCCTCATCTGTGTCTCTTGTTTATCTCAGTCCCACTCTTTTATCCCCACATTTAAATCTCACGGTTCTTCTTGAGCTACCAAGCCTGTTTGCTATTATGGCATAATTCAGGTTTTTCTTTTTCTTTGTAAAACCTTTTAAGACTCTGTCCTAACATTAGAATGGCTGGCAAATGCCACCTGATCAGAAATGAGACTTTGCCAGGTAGGGCCTCCTGAGAAATACGGTCCCACTTTATGTACAGTTTGGAACAATTCCTTGGATAACTGCATTGCTGGGTAGAGAGACCGTGACTTTGTCTAATGCTATGTCAAAAAAACTCATTTTCAATTGCACAGCCAAATTTTTCTTCTTCTGCAAAAGAAGCTTCTGGGTTATTAACCTCATTCACAGGGAGCTTGACTATTTCTTTCACATTTCTCTGTTTTGTAGCATTTTCCTAATTATTTCATTAATGGTAGGACAAGACAATGCTGGCTTCAGTTATATAGAAGCTGTTCTATCTCTGAGTGAGATGGGCAGTTCAAAATTGTGATAGATAGATAGATAGATAGATAGATAGATAGATAGATAGATAGATAGATAGATAGATAGATAGATAGATAGATAAGTGCCAAAGCAGCCTTTCCCCTCCCAGAAAAAGATAATAGTGCAATAATTCCTTGGGGATTTCTGAGATAAAAGAAAATGTACTGAGATAACAAAATGAATAAATAATGGGAGAATGAACAGATATATGTCAAATATACATACAAGATGTATCAAACATTGGGTGCCAGAGACAATTTATTATTTAAATTATATTAAATATTTGAACGGTTTTCAGAGAAAAAGAGAGAAAGGGAGCAGAAATAAAATGAATTAACTCCTTTCAAACAAGCTCCGAAGTCAGATGGGAAACCACTATAAAATCTCACGACTATACATTAGACAAGCACATCTAACCAGAAAAATTCCCCAAAGAAGATAATAATAACAACAACAACAATAACAACAACAATAATAATAAAGTTGGAAGGGACCTTGGAGGTCATCAAGTTCAACCCCCTGCTCAGGTAGGCAACCCTATACCATTTCAGATAAATGGCTGTCCAGTCTCTTCTTTAAAACTTTCAGTATTGGAGCATTCACCACTTCTGGGGGCAGATTGTTCCACTGGTTAATTGTTCTAACAGTCAGGAAGTTTCTCCTTAGCTCTAGGTTGCTTCTCTCCTTCATTAGTTTCCATCCATTGCTTCTTGTTCTGCCTTCAGGTGCTTTGGAGAATAGCTTGACTCCCTCTTCTTTATGGCAGCCCCTGAGATATTGGAAGGCTGCTATCGTGTCCCCCCTCGTCCTTCTCTTCATTAAACAAGACATATCCAATTCCAACAACCATTCCTTATATGTTTTAGCCTCCAGTCCCCTAATCATCTTTATTGCTCTTCTCTGTACTCTTTCTAGAATCTCAGCATCTTTTTTAGATCGTGGTGACCAAAACTGGGTGCAGTATTCCAAGTGTGGCCTTACCAACCCATTGTAAAGTGGTATTAATACTTCACGAAATAATGGCAAACTGCTTTCATAACACTGTCGAGGAAATTGGACATATCCATGAAATCACAATGAGTCAAACTCAAGTTCAAGTAGTTTATTTAGTTTATTTTTTTGTGATAGCCAAGTTAGTTTTTTAGTTATGGCAAATGTGCACCTGGGAAATGTATTTTTATCCAAGTTGATTTATGTCAACTTTCTTCCAATCTGAAGCTCTTCAGTTTTGGAGGTTCACTTTTCTGAATCTTTAGCCAGGGTTTGGCTTATGATTTTGCTGCTACAGTTTATGGAAGTTGGACCTAAAGATCTGTGAAGATTACTAGATACATATATATATATGCAGTTCTCAATGGCATTGTTTTATTCCAACAGAGAGTTGTGTTATATGGAATATCTGCGTTCTGACTGCACATGAAATATGTTGTTTTAATGTAAAGATCCCAATAGGCCATTCATCGAATGTGCTGTCCAAAATTATATTGATCTCTTTCTTTCTTATACAGTTGACATTCAAATAATATATGTGCTGTGCGCTCTTTCTCTCTCTCTCTCTCTCTCTCTCTCTCTCCCTCCCTCCCTCCCTCCCTCCCCCCCTTCCTCTGGAATTCTGCAAATACAAATGCATTTGTCATAAGGCACTTGGTTAAGACTTCCATATTCAATTGTTGGGTCCAACTGCTCCAATTCCACTTGAGTACACAAACACACACCCCAAGATGTTTGTGCTTTCCTCTGTTGAAATATTTGATCCCTGCTGTGCAATGCCTTCTCCCTAGGGCTAAGGGGAGACCCCATCTTCACTTCAAAAGGGTGTGAAAGTCTTCTTTTCCTGAAGGTGGTGGGAGCAGGTGGGCTCCATTTGCAATCAGCTTATTGTTTCTCCGCAAGTAGCCTTGAGTTGTGAGAAGTAGGGCAGTATAAAAAACTATATAAAAGTATAAAAGTTTGTAATGGACAAGATAAACTTGTCATTTTTTTTCACTGTGGGCACACTGGCACACATTAAAAACGAAAATCTGTTGCCCACTCTCAAAAGAAAGTATATATCTACCCATACAAGTGACTGTCCTATCTCTTCTTAAAAACCTCCAGTGATGGAGCACCCACAATTTCTGGAGGCAAACTGTTCCACTGGTTAATTGTCCTCACTATCAGGAAGTTTCTCCTTAGTTCCAGGTTGCTTCTCTCCTTGATTAGTTTCCATCCATTGCTTCTTTTCCTGCCTTCTGGTGCTTTGGAGAATAATTTGACCCCCTCTTCTTTGTGGCAGCCTCTCAAATACTGGAACACTGCTATCATGTCCCCCGTGTTTGTGTGTGTGTGTATAAAAGTGGGATTCAAATATGTGGATGCCGCTTCCGAAAGTCTGTTCTGGGCCTGGGCCTCTGAGGCATCCATACACTTCTGTTGGAATGTGCTGAGCCTGGGAGGCCTCCTCCAGGCCTCCGAGATCCAGAACGGGCTTCCGGAAGCGCCGTCATTGCATTTCCGGAGGGCCATTCTGGGCCTTGCAAAAAAGGGCTAGGGTTTCAGTGGGTGCCATCCAGGGGTGGGATTCAGCCAGTGTGAACTGGCTGAATACCACCACTGTATGTGTGTGTGTACATATACATATACATATACATATACATTTACCTTGAGTGTTTTTTGATGCACCCTGTTGGCCCAAATTTGGGAGAAAGAAATCTTCTTTCTTTTTCTTTTTCTTTTGCCTGTATCAGCTCAGTCTAGAGCCATCCACAGGCAGCAGTCGCCAACTGCGACATCATTTACATATACATTTTTTTAGGGTGCATCAAAAAACACTCAAGGTAAATCTCCTCCCCCTGTCTCTTCCCTCCCCGATACAGCTGACAAAGTGAGAAAGAGCCTGTGGCCTAGAGGTTAATACAGCTGCCTAACATGCACACAGCCCAGGTTCGAATCTCAGAAGGGTATGTCTGGCTGAAGAGAGTTAAGAAGCTCGAAATAGCTATTCCAGTTCTCCCTTTATTCTTTGTTAGCAATCTAAAAAAATGTATATATACATATACATACACATACACAAACACACACACACACACACATATATATACATATATACCTACATCCATACGTATACATGTACATATACATCGCTGTCCATTTGGATAAACTGTCATGTTCTATCTGTCACTGGATTTTCATTCAATAGAAAGCGCCCTTTGGCTTCATCTGCAAATATTCAAGATATTCATAAAAGCACTGAGATCCCTTTGCTCACAGCCCAGGAAAAAAAAATTATTTGCACAATGCCTCCTGAGGCTCTCTATCTGCAACCCACCCTTACTGGACTGACATAGCTCCTGCTTGAGCTCCTCACAATCCTGCTTAGCTCAGGAATAGGTCTTTTAGCTCAGTAAGTAGAATCATTCCCTCCCTCAGGTGAGCAGCGTTGGGTAGTAATTTGAGAGAGTTGGAACCCAGTTGTCACCCTTTCTCTTGGTTGATTTGGAGGTTTACTGACATGAGTAGGAAAATGTGATTTTATGCCACAGGAAAAAAAAAATATGAGAAGAGTGTGAACTGCTTAGTTCTTGCGCATCGGTGGATGTCACTTTATCAAATTTGCTGTGAATTTCCCATCTGCGGAAGATGTAGGGCTGGGTTTTGGCGGCAGGGAGGGGGGGAATTAAGAATCAATAGCTTCCTTTGAAAAGACAAGCAAGGGAAATGTGTTAAACAAATGTTTTGGACTTCTGTTTGTAAACACAACCTTCCTGGGTGTTGGATGCAATGTTCTGCTCGGTTATCTGATCTTTATCAGCAAGGGAAAACAGGGCGATATCTCTTATTAAAATCAACTTGGGGTCTTCTGTATAGATCTGCAGATGCTGATAGACCAGCACAGAGTTTCTGAAAGATGTGAAAATGGTGGTATGTAAGATTGAAGACATGGTTTTGTCAGGGGGGGTTGGGGACCCTGTTTGGAGCCAATCAAGTGACTGGTCCGATTGTGTTATCCCTACCATGGGTGGAAGCTTGGTGGTTTAAACTGTGAATTTTTAAATGGATCTACATGGAGTTATTGTATGAGAGCTGAGCAGCTACATAAATCTGATGAAGATAAGTAGGTAGGTAGGTAGGTAGGTAGACAGACAGACAGACAGACAGACAGTTAGATAAACAATTCAGAAAACAATGGATGGATGGATAGGCTTCGAAACACAGCATGGAAAGCTTAAAGCTAAACTAAACTGTAGAAGATAAGAACTAACCAGCTTTGAATAAATGCAATTGTTGGATTTTTCCTTGGTGTCATTAAATCTGATGAAGATAGATAGGGAGAGAGAGAGAGAGAGAGAGAGAGAAATAGACAGATAGACAAAGATAAGCTTAAGACAGTGGTGGCAAATCTATGGCACGCAGCACTCAGAGCCCTCTCTGTGGGCACGTGCACCATCGCCTCAGCCCTGCCTCCCCCTGCCCTCTCCTCAGCAGCCCCCCCCCAAGGAAAGTCGCCCCTGAGTGCAGCCCGCATGGAACAGTGCAGCCAAGGACATGGCAGCCAGGCAACGGGGACAAGACTCTGCCCTCGCACCCCGTTGCACGCAGTTGATTCTGCGGGATGTGGGTGGAGGGTGTAGCTGCCATGGTGCTGCTGGGCCACCTGGGCGATCGGCGGGCGGTGGGTGGCCCTGTGGGTGGGCAGAGCGGGAGCGGAGCGGGAAGGGGGGTGGCATGGGGTCACAAGGTGGGGGTGGGGCAAATTTTGGGGCACTCGGTCTCTAAAAGATTCGCCATCACTGGCTTAGGATGATTTATGGTGATTTAGCTCAAAGATACCTAAGGCCTGATTCTTTGCCTTCCACTTTTGGCAGACCTGGAACCATTTAAGAGGTTTTCAAGACTGATTCGTAAAAGGAGAAAGATTAACACAATCAGAAGAGAAACTAGAATTTTCTGCTAGCAGACCATTCCATAGAATTATCTGAAACAGAGGTCCCCAACCTATGGGTTGCAGCCCACTACCGGGTCATGGCCACTTGGCTGTCAGGGCATGTGAGTCCCTGGGTAGTGCATGTGCATGTGTGCATGCTCACCTCCCTCATGCCACCATTACCGTAAGTGTTGTGCGGGAAGCAGCAGTACCGCTAGTATTGCACAGATGGTGGCAACGCTGCAAGGGGCAGGTGGGCTGTGGTGTGAGCCTCATGCTGGTGTTAGCATCACTGCGAGCCTGGAGGCAGCAGTGCCACAAGCCTCACACAGGCGCCACCATCACTGAGAGCCTCATGTGTATGCTCACAGCCCCATTTGCCATTTGCATGGTGTGCATGCTCACAGCCTGTTTGTGGCCACATTCACGTTTGCACATGTGCAAAGCTCCTGCCCCTCCCTCTCCCACTGGGCAGCCCAAACAAAAAGTTAGGAGACTCCTGATCTAGGAGGAACACCACCTTTTTTTTGGTTCAATTTTGCCATAACAGGGCTCTAGGTTTAATTCTGGAATGACTAGCTTGGAATATATATATTTGGATATGCATTGTTATGTATACCAGTCATTTGACGCTTTTTATTGTTTATAGCATTTTGTTACTTTTTTTTCTTTAAATTTATTGCATATTGGGGAATTGGTTTTTGTAAAGAAATAAGTAATATCTTTGCAGAGTAATAAATAATAAATGAGTCATAACAGAAAAAAATAGAATAAAGAAATAGGTGCAGCTTTTCTTAATATCTCAAGATACACCACTTTGGTGAGCTGTATTTACTGCTGCATCTAATCTGGAAAAAGAAAACTTATTTCAGTCCAATTAACAGATACATTATTCTACATTCCTTCTCTAAAAGAAATCTTTGATGCCCTAAGAGGATTGGTTGATTGCTTTCAGACATTTCATTACCTGACTATGTAACAATGTCAGGGTTAGTAAGGGTTTGCTCCCTGTTTATGTATAATTACTTGCCGGTGTTGGTGGGGACATGGTTTTCTCCTTGATAGTTCCTTGATTAAGGTACTGCTTTCTGCTTGATTGTTGTCTGATGTTAATCCCTTTTTATCCAAGTATTAGCTGCTGGAAAAGATTAGAACATGGAACATAAAATAATAAAGTTGGAAGGGACCTTGGAGGTCTTCTAGTCCAACCTCTGCTCAAGCAGGAGACCCTGAACCATTTCAGACCAGTGGTTGTCTGGTCTCTTTTTGAAAACGTAGCTTTTTTAAAATCGTGTTTCAAATGGTGTGTCAATGTGGTTTGTCTCTATGTGTCCATTGATGGCTGATTAGCCTATATGCCAAGCTTGCAAGGATTCCCTAGCATTTGTGACTTTAGCTTGGTCTATTATGCTCAATTCCCCAGTTGAAAAAAAGAGTTGAGTCTGTCCACCTGTTCTGAGATTAAGGAGTTTTCATCACGTTTTCTGACTGCTATTTGGTGTTCATGAATCGACACCAGGCAAATTAGCAGAAAACAATACTCCAGCCAAGAAACCACTGAGGAGAAAATCAACATCACTTACCATACCAGGAGTGACAGCAGGTTTGGTCTCATGGTTAAGGCACCAGGCTAGAAAGCAAGAAACTGGGCGTTCAAGTCCCACCTTAGCCATGACAGCCACCTGGGTAATCTTGGGCCAGTCACACACTCTCAGGCCAATTCATCTCACAAGTCTGTTATAGTGGGGAAAATAGGAGGTGGAAATTGTGTTCGGATATGTTGGCTGCCTTGAGTTATTTGTAAAAATAGTAAAGGCTGGAGAGATGACAGAGATAGATAGATAGATAGATAGATAGATAGATAGATAGATAGATAGATAGATAGATAGATAGATAGATAGATACTGTAAATAGATAAATACTGTAGATAGATAGATAGATAGATAGATAGATAGATAGATAGATAGATAGATAGATAGATAGATAGATAGATAGATAGATAGATTTCTGGGAGCTGAAATCCATATATCTTAAAGTTGCCAAGTTTAAGAAACTCTGTTTAAGGCTTTTAACTACCAGAATAGGATTTCTATTAAATTAATGAGATATGTTAAGAGCTCAATACTCATATCGCTATACAATAAACATAGGGACCAGTGATTCAGTGTTTCCAGGCTGACAGGGACACATTCTTGTTGTGTAGCCTTTTTTTTCCTCTGAAATGTGCCCTCCAGGATATCTGAATAGGAAGAGTTGATAAGAAAAGGGCATGCACTATATCATCATGCAGACCTGCAGTGAGGCAAATTCCTTGCTATGGAGCTACTTCAGACCCTTGGACATTTTATTAACATTTATGTATTTGAACTGATTCACCATCCAATTCCAAAGGATTGTAGATGGCGTACAAAACTGGAAAATTTGTAAAAGCAGATAGAACGTCAAACCAAATGGGCCACCGGATTAAAATAATGTCGTAGGCCAGAAAAATTAAAGCAAAACCGGGTGTCAAGATTGAGTTGCTAAGGTGCTTGCTAGCCTCTGTCCTAATCAACTTGCCATAGAAATGGTGTTCTATCCCAGCCTATTGCCGTCCTTGTTAAAGGCACAAGGACCAAACCCCTGCTGATGCAATAGGCTGGAGACTTTACAACAAAACAAAACTCTTTTAATATGGGTGACAAACCTGTCAAATAGTCCAAAACACAAACAGCAAAACTCAAGTCCAAAGGAAACACGATGCAAACAGACAAGAAGTCACAAGCAAGACGAACAGACCAGGATTCCAAGGAGCACTTTGCAAACGGTTGCCTTCAGCAACCAGCACCGCCCACACCTCTCCCTTTATTCAGCAGTCCCAAAGCATTGCCTCTCATTGCCTTCTCTTTTTACTCTGGAGGTGCCACATTGACTGCTGTTGATTTATTCTCGCTAATTGACGACATGTGCGGGCATCAATTAGCAAGTCCATGAGGTGTGGGTCGTCCGGGTCTGACTCATGCTCCTCACACAGCTAAGCTTCATCAGGAACACGACTGGACAGATTCCTCAGAGTCAGCTGTTAGGAGCACAGGCTGCATGGAATCACAACAAACGGGGGGAGGGGAAGCCTGGGAGAAATGGGATTTTAAGAAGCCATCTACAGACCGTGAGAACCAAGGTCACAAAAGCAGGTGTCTGATGGAGAAGTGACTGTTCTCATACCAAACCAAAGAAATATGATTGGGGAGCATGAATGCTTGGTGGGTGGGGGTGTTAACTAACCAGAATGAGTATTAACTAACCAGATTTTCGAGTGGGAAACTTAGAGCTGATTTTGTTTCTTCAGTACCGAGATGTGTTCAATAAAGTTTATCTTTTACGGCACCGTAGAGTTTCCTCAGTGTTGAATTCACTAGTCGGACTGTTGACATGAGGGCCCTCAAGAAACAGTAACACATTTCTTTATCTTTAATCAATTGTATCTTTACCTTTATCACCCATTTCTTCTGACCTTCTACCAACACTCTGAGAATTAATGCTTTTCTCCTCCTTTGATCTCTTTCACGATGATGATGAGGAGGACTTGATGAGGACTTGTGCAGAAATCAACCTGAGATCTCCCCCCACACACACACATACACATTCAATTCTATTCAGTGAGAGCATCTCTGACATCCCAAATTCAGAAGCAGCTGCTCGTTTTCACCCTGTATCAGAAAAGGGGAGGTTGCATTCTGCAGCCTGTCGTTCCTAATTCCATTTGTAAAGAATTCTGCCAGCCCCACACAAAAGGATGCTGACATCTGCTTACAGCAGCCAGGCTAATGCTGAACTGGGAAATAATTCAGCCACTCAGACGAAGGTTTTACCCCAGAGACTGACAGGATCGGTTTCTGTAGAATTGCCCATTCAGCACAACTTGAGGTGGAGAACTGCAACTTCAGAATGCAGGACTCATTTTCCTTAGGGCTGCTTCTAGCCCCACTTTTCATCCAGCCCAAGAGAGTTTTGCCGCCTGAAATTGTGGCAGTCCAGGAAGCTAACACAAATCAACCAAGAAATAAGCAAGAATGTCTTTCTCAGACGGTAGTAAGTGGGAAGTGATGTGTTAGTGGGTTTATTTTACCTCCCTAACACTAGCCTCTGGTTTCACACAGCATATTTAACTAGTGGATGTCCCAAAGATGCTTTTTCAAACAGCAACTGGACTTTGTTTTCCCTTGAAGACATTTCACTTCTCATTCAAGAAGCTTCTTCAGTTCTGAAGAACAGACCAGAACTGAATAGAACTGAATTTGAGGGGTTTTGTGGGGCTGCCACAAAGAGGAGGGGGTCAACTTATTTTCCAAAGCACCAGAAGGCAAAACAAGAAACAATGGATGGAAGCTAATCAAGGAGAGAAGCAACCTGGAATTAAGGAGAAACTTCCTAACAGTGAGGACAATTAACCAGTGGAACAACCTGCCTCCAGAAGTTATGGGTGCTCCATCACTGGAGGTTTTTAAGAAAAGACTGGACAGCTACCTGTCTGAAATGGTATAGGGCCGGGGTGTCAAACTTGCAATGTCACGTGACATGTCATGACATATCGCGACTTTTTCTCCATTGCTGGCAATGGGGTGGGTGTGGTTTCAGCATGACGCATCCAGTCCACGGGCCGGCAGTTTGAAATCCCTGGTATAGGGTCTCCTGTTTGAGCAGGGGGTTGGACTGGAAGACATCCAAGATCCCTTCTAGGTCTATTCTGATTGAAGAAGCTACTGGATGAGAAGCAAAACATCTTCAAGGAAAAACAAGAGTACAGAGAAGAGCAACAAAGATGATTAGGGGACTGGAGGCTAAAACATATAAGGAACGGTTGCTGGATTTGGGGATGTCTAGTTTAATGAAGAGAAGGACGAGGGGGGACATGAGAGCAGTATTCCAATATCTCAGAGGCTGCCCCAAAGAAGAGGGAGTCAAGCTATTCTCCAAAGTGCCTGAAAGCAGGACAAGAAGCAATGGATGGAAACTAATCAAGGAGAGAAGCAATCTAGAACTAAGGAGAAACTTCCTGACAGCTAGAACAATTAACCAGTGGAACAACCTGCTCCAGAAGCGGTGAATGCTCCAACACTGGAAGTTTTTAAGAAGAGACTGGACAGCCATTTGTCCGAAATGGTGTAGGGTTTCCTGCCTGAGCAGGGGGTTGGACTTGATGACCTCCAAGGTCCCTTCCAACTTTATATTGTTGTTGTTGTTGTTGTTGTTGTTGTTGTTGTTGTTGTTGTTATTATTATTATTATTATTATTATTATTATTATTATTATTATTATGTCTAGTTGCCTTTTAAAAAGGCATATTTGGGACAACCATGACCTGGATGACTGAGATCCTCTGGCAGATAGACTTTCTAAACAAGTTGGATTGATTTAAACCTTTGGGCATAAGATGTTGTATGAACTCAGGTTGGCAAACGAATTTAGGATTTATTGGAGTGTGCACATCCACCAAATTGAGCGTAGTGTACGGACTCTGGCAGTGCAACCTCTTTGAAATTCAGCCAAGCATCTCCAAAACCATCAGCAACTTCACAGTGTGCAGCCCAATGGAGATTGTGTTCTGACATGAAATTCTGGTCGGTGCCAACCAGCTTAGCCAGGAAAGTTGCTGCAAGCCAGCGAAGACAAGTCAGAAGTTCACCGTATGCTTTTACAAGTTCGGAGAGGGCAGGGAAATTGAAGGCTCATCCCAACCCTTCTTTCACCCACAGACTTATTGAGTTTTCCTGCCCAACCCTATCACTCCTCATTTTATCCAGCTCCAGTTTTATGAAATGTGCTCACATGTTCATGTTTGCAGCCAAACTGTTCTGTCACTGTTGACGTCTATTCTTTGATGCGCAGATGAGCATTTTGAATAGCCATCTGTCCACCAAAACTGGAGAGATGCTGGCTGCAATAATGAAAACAGTAGCAAAGTTTACTGCTGGATCTGGCCTTCCAGAATTTTCAATTGGTCTCTAAGCTCTTTTATCTCCCTGTGAATTACATGCATTTGCACTACATAGCCAAACAGGTCTTATACCACTATTATAATTTATTATAATTTTAGACCAGGGCACTAAATGGCTAATTAGTGTGGTTGGTGTATTTATTTGGTGACTGTAAGGCTAACATAATGCTGTTCATCACTGGCTCCATCGCCATCTGTGCTTTTTTTTTTTTAATTTTTAAATCGACCCATATTTCCATTGTCTTGGGGGGCTTAATTAATGCTTGCATGCAAAATACATTTTTATGTGGTATTTACATCTCACCACATTATCTTTTTTTTTAATGGCTCATGTGCTAGAGTTTGTGAAAAATAAACGAAATATGTTTATACGGCCAGAGCAGGCATATTCACATGATAAACTGTTTCATCCAAGTCAAACAGGGCTTTTCCCAAAGAACTGTGGACACTTTGCTATCTGTTTCTCCTTCCTGTTGTACTGTTATTCATTGTCTTATATCAGTTATGTTGTTCCCAGTTTTGTGCTCCCATTTGTATGATACATTGCACCATTATTTAGGATCGAAACATCAAGGCATTTTGGGGTTTTGGGTACCTAAATTCTTAATTATTTTTAGATTCTGTTATACTCATTGTTTTTGTCTTATACACATATACATATATCAAGAAGGATGTAAGACTTCTTTTATTCAATTGTTATTACTATCTGGCCTCGGGGCTTTAATAAATACATATGATTTATATTGTATGGATGGATACTCTGCTTTTTGTACTATCCTTGTACACTGGATTCATTCACATCCATCTTTGCAGATCAGATGCCTTCAAGGATTGTTATTTTAATTCTACTTTAATAATAAGAGGTAGGGTTGGGAAGAGATTAGAACATGTTTTACACTTAGAACATAGAATGATAGAGTTGGAAGGAGATTTTCTAGTCTAACCCCCTGCTCAAGTAGAAGACCCTATACCATTTTGGACAAATGGTTGTGGAGTCTCTTCTTAAAAACATCCACAACTTCTGAAGGCAAGCCATTCCACTAGTTTAATTTCTCCTTCATTCCAGGTTGGACCTCTCTTTAATGAGCTTCTATCCAATGCTTCTTGTCCTGCCCTTAAGTGCTCTGAAGTATAGGTCAACCCACTCCTCTCTGTGTCAGCCCTTCAAGTACTGGAAGACTGCCCTCATGTCACCCCAGTTTTTCTCTTATAGACTAGACACACCTTATTCCCTCAACATTTCATTGTATGGTTTAGCCTCCTTTTGCTCTTCTCTGCATTCTTTCTAGGGTCTCAATGTCTTTTTTGTATCATGGTGACTTAGAACTCAATGCAGTGTTCCATCTTGTACCATCTCTGCAAACGAGTAGAGTAGAATAGAGCTGGAAGGTACCTTGGAGGTCTTCTAGTCCAGCCTCCTGCTTCAGCAGGAGAACCTGTACCATCTCAGAGAAGTGACTGTCTAGCCTCTTCTTAAAAACCTCCAGTGATGAAGCGCCCACGATTTCTGGAGGTAAGATGTTCCACTGGTTGATTGTCCTCACTGTTAGGAAGCTTCTCCTTAATTCCAGGTTGCTTCTTTGCTTGATTAGTTCAATCAATCAATCAGAATAGAGCTAGAAGGGACCTTGGAGGTCTTCTAGTCCAGCCCCCTGCTCAAGCAGGAGAACCTATACCATCTCAGACAGGTGATTGTCCAGCCTTTTCTTAAAAACCTCCAGTGATGGAGTGCCCATGATTTCTGGAGGCAAGATGTTCCAATGGTTAATTGTCCACACTGTCAGGAAGTTTCTCCTTAATTCCAGGTTGCTTCTCTCTTTGGTCAGTTTCCAACCATTTTTTCTTGTCCTGCCCTCTGGTGCTTTGGAGAATAGTTTGACCCTCTCTTCTTTGTGGCAGTTCACAAAGTACATGCTGTTCTGGACCACACAGAGCTTTCCCTTCAACAGGAGCGTTGGATTTTATGGATTCTGAAGATTGGCATCTTGCAAAGTGGTGCAGATCAGCTTTGAAAGCACTCGAGTCATCAGACCAATTTGAATCTGAAATCGAGGCCCATCCCATTTGGTTCAGTCTTTCAATCTGACACTTCTGGTTCAGTTTGAAAACTCAATTCAGCTCACGGGGGCAATTGAGTCCCCTTCAAATCAAATGAACTGAACTGAAACTTCACACAACCCTAATATCTTTCCATCCTTTTTTGCCTTTTAAAGGCCCCGCAGAAACAAAACCTCAAACTAAACGAATCTTCCTTCTCAGTGATAAGTTAAGGAATAATCCCGGCTATCATTGAAAGAACAGATTAATCGTTAATTGGATTAAGAAGGGCAGCAAAAAAAAAAAAAGTTTGCACCAATACAAAAATCCTTCCTATGAAAACGTAGGTATCACCAGAACCCTTCAATTCATATTTTTGCCATTTTTTTCCTCCCTAGGCTGAGATTTGCAAAAGAATAAATGTGCTTTGACTGGGCCAGAATTCCCATCCTAGGGCATTTTTGCTTAAAAATGCTGACCAGGAGCAATTCTTCAGCTTCTGTTTTCTAAGCCCCGATGAGCTTTTCTGACAAAGATTGGCTGCCTGCCCGATTAGAATAAAGATTTCACTGCTTTTTTATTCCTGATCTGAAAAACCAGATCCAACCAAATGTACCACCCTTTGTTTTAAAAGAAAGAAATCCATCCAGAAGCCAGCTTATTGTCAAATATATCACAGAGAGAGAGAGAGAGAAGAGAGAGAGAAAAGAGAGAAGAGAGAGAGAGAGAGAGAGGAGTGAGAAAAAAAAGAGAGAGAAGAGAGTGAGAGAAGAGAGAAGAGAAAGAGAGAGAGAGGAGAAAGAGAGAGAGGAGAAAGAGAGACAGAAGAGAGAGAGAGAGAGGAGAAAGAGAGAGAGAGAGAAGAGAGAGAGAGAGAGGAAAGAGAGAGACAGAAGAGAGAAAGAGAGAGAGAGAGAAGAGAGAGGAAAGAGAGAGAATGAGAGAAGAGAGAGAGAGAGGAGAAAGAGAGAGAGAGAGAAGA
Source organism: Crotalus tigris (assembly GCF_016545835.1). Lineage (NCBI taxonomy): Eukaryota > Metazoa > Chordata > Lepidosauria > Squamata > Viperidae > Crotalus > Crotalus tigris. The sequence continues at coordinate 3,669,878 of NW_024096931.1, read as the reverse complement.
GGGAGAGAGAGAGGAAAGAGAGAGAGTGACAGAAGAGAGAAAGAGAGAGAGAGAGAAGAGAGAGAGAGAGGAAAGAGAGAGAGTGAGAGAAGAGAGAGAGAGGAAAGAGAGAGAGAAAGGAGAGAGAGAGAGGAGAAAGAGAGAAGAGAGAGAGAGGAGAGAGAGGGGAGAGAGAGAGAGAGGAGAAGAGAGAGAGAGAGAGAAGAGAGAGGGAGGGAGGAAAGGCTTGATTTCTTGTCTTTTTTTTTTCCTTCTATCTCATAATTAGGAAGTCTCTAAGAGAAGACTGTAAGATCTGGTCTCTGGGCACCCATTTTCTCCCCGTTTCAAAGGCATTTGTTTATTTGTTTGTTTATGGAGAGCATAATATGGAGAAATGAACTGTGAAACCCAATTAATGAAAGAACTGAACCGGGTGGCAGTAAATGGTTCCGTCACAGCTGCCGTTCGTGTAATGGTTCCGTCTTCTCTCTCCCTGTAATGTCTGGCTGGAGAGCCATTAGCCAGCCGTCTTTTGCGGAAGGCGTCCTGTGCCTGAATTTTGATGAATGGCAGACCAAGGAATAGGCCGGGGCGCTGTTTCGTCATGTTCCTTGAAAAAACACGATCAGAAGACATGTCTTTTCTCCTGCTTCCCCCCCCCCTCCTTCCATTGTAGGGAGGCGGGGGGAATTGTAGGACTGTGTGACTAGGACGAAAATGATGATGATGAAGCTGGATATGTAACAAAATAAATAACAGAATATCAGTGTTGTGAGGGACCTTGGAGGTCTTCTAGTTCAGCCCCCTGCTCAAGCAGGAGAACCTATACCATTTCAGACAAGTGGCTGTCCCGTCTCTTCTTAAAAACCTCCAGTGATGGAGCATCCACAACTTCTGAAGGCAAAGCTGTTCCACTGGTTAATTGTTCTCACCGTCAGGCCATTTCTCCTTAATTCCAGGTTACTTCTCTCCTTGATTAGATTCCATCCATTGTTTCTTGTCTTGTTTTCTGGTGCTTTGGGAAATAGGTTGACCCCCCCCTTTTCTTCGTGGTAGCCTTTCAAATACTGGAACACTGGTCTCATGTCACCACTGGTCCTTCTTTATTTATTTGGGGAAGGCAAAATGATTTCCCATACAGGTTGATGTTAAAAGGAAAAATGGAATTGATCTTTTCAAGCACTTCTTTTTTGAAAGATCACATCCTTTTTTTCTACGATTGATAAGTAAAGTAGGGAAAAGTTTTAAATGTGCTCTGTTTTACACATGCATCACGGGAGGGCGGTTGAGGGTTCCACATGCCTCAAAACATACAGCCAGCACTGAAATACTGTTGGACTTACAACCACAGTTGAGACGAGAATTTCAGTCGTTAAGCACTGCGGTCATTAAAGATAGTCATCAGGTGACCATCTTACAACTATTTTTACCATGGTTGCTAAGTGAAGCACATGGTTGTTAAGCAAATTAGATGGTGGTTAAGTGAAACTGGTTTCCCGCAATAACTTTGTTGGTCAGAAGCTGACTGAGAAGGTTGCAAAATTGTGATCACATGACAACAAAACGCCACAACCGTTGTGAATGCAAGCTAGATGCTAAATGCCTGAGTTGCGATCACATGACTCTTTGGGGATGGTCTGATAGTCATAACTTTAAGGACCAGTCATAAGTCACCTTTTCCAAGACCATTGTAACTTCAAATTGTTCATAAACTACAGGTCATAAGTCAAGGATTACTTTTAAGGAAGAGACTTTGTCTTCTGTGCTTAAGTTAAACTAATCTCCCCACTCCATCACTCACTAGAAAAAAGAAGAAAGGGTAAAGTAAGACCATCATATTTGAGCTCCCAAATATGAGAGGAACGATATAGGTAGAACTTCAAACATAAAAGTCATGTGTTGTCAATATGAACTCCAATAAAAGCCAGATATTTAGAACAATTGACTGGGATCTGAGTAATCTTAAAATCATACAATCATAGAGCTGGAAGGGACCTTGGAAGTCTTCCAGTCCAACCTCCTACACAAGGCAGAGATCCTACACCATTCTGGAGAAATGGTTGCCCAATGTCTTCTTGAAAACCTCCAGTGATGGAGCACCCACAACTTCTGAAGAAAAGTCATTCCACTGATTAATTGTTCTAATTGTTCTCCTTAGTTCCAGGTTGCTTCTCTCCTTGATAAATTTTCATCCATTGTTTCTTGCCTTGCCTTCAGGTGCTTTGGAGAATAGGTTGACCACCCTCTTCTTTATGGCAGTCCCTCCAGTATTGCAACACTGCTATCATGTCACCCCTAGTCCTACTTTTCATTGGACTAGAAGTCTGGCATCCCATGAACAAAGACCAGGACATTACTACAAGGCTTTGTATGTTTACTAGGTTCTTCTTCATGGGCTAGGCAGGTAAAATGTTGCTATATTATTTAACCATTTAGCACAATCTCTGCCATTTCTTTAAAACAAATAAGTTTGGGTTCCTGCATCATTTGGAAGAGGACACATTAGTTGATCCCTAGTTTAAGTGGTGGTCCTCAAAAACTTCTGATGAGGAAGTAATAAATTGCAGAAAAGGATGGGCTGGACACAAGTAGTTTAGTTGGTCAATTTCTCTTGAGTAGCCTTTTGGAAAGACTCACTCAAATTGTAGCCTTCTTCTTACTTGAATACCATTTGGTTTGCAGGCCTTTTAAAACGCCGCCTTCAGCAAAGCAAGAAAAGGTTGAGAAGCTCTGAACAGGAAGGAAAAAATAAATCTCTCTTAGCCCCAGAGCGGTGTGAAAAGGTTGGGTGAAGGTGAGGAGGACTCCACTCTAAGCACTTGCCACCAAGTTGTCCATTCTGAGCTCAGCCTACTGTGTCATCGCCAATAGCCCTTTCTATCAAGATAAATCTTGTGTTGTTCCAAAGGATATTAATAAATTACCCGGTAATGAAAAATGTGAGAAGAACCACACTTCAGCATCAAGGCCCAATGATTACTTTGATAGATGCACTGGCAAGTTTTTCCTGACAAGGCAGAAATGAAAACACACAACACGGAGACCTTTGACGGTGACCTCAGAGGAAAACAGAAGTTACCGAATGATAGAGAAATGGAATGGGAAAAGAGAAACTCTCAGGCGGTGGATGTCAACTGCCAGACAGATGGGCCAGCCCAATCAACTGATCATTGAGTTTACTGTCAAAGGCAGGAACAAGGGAAACAGACATTGTGCAGTTAGCACAAGAGCCAGTATTAGATGCTCTGATAAGAAAATATCCCATCACAGACGAGCCTTCCTAATTTAACTAGCAGCTGCAGCTCATTGTGCCCTTGGAAATAGTCTTTGAAGGAGGGAATACAGGTCTCAGAGACCCTATTCTCTGTGAAGAATATTCTTATCATATCTGTCCATAGTCTTCTCTTCTGATCATTAAATGACCCAATCCCTTCAATCACTCCTTATAGGACTTGGTGGAAATTAATTTTGGGAGATCCTATTTTATTAAGATGAGATGACCGGTAGCAACAAGTCAACAAACATTTTCCAAGTGGTTACTCTCTCTTGAGTGAATTGGAGAAATTCACACTTTTTAAACCTGGCATCGGCAACCTATTTACTATTTTCTGTTGGGACCCATTTTATTCCTGGAAAGAAATGTTCCACCTAAAGAGTAATGCTGGTGAGATGTGGGACAAGCAACAATAACACGAGTGGTATTTTTTTTTTACTGAAACTCTGGGAGTTGAAGTCCACAAGTCTTAAAGTTGCCAAGTTTGGAAGCCCCTGGTCTTGAGGGACAGGGACAAAGGAAGAATCATTCCCAAAGCAAGATAAAAGGAACTTAAGGGCAAAGCAAACAACTGTCTCAGACAAGCCCCTCTCTATTAAACACAAAAATCCAGTGTGGTGGGGGTCCTATTTAGATTTGCAAGATTCTGCAAATCTAGCCTGGTTGAAGAGGGGCAATTGCCGTCTCTGGGGCATGGCGCGCATGCCCACAGAGAGGGCTCTGAGTGCCACCTCTGGCATGCGTGCCATAGGTTCGCCACCACTGCCATATAGTAAAAGCATTGAATTCTTCCTCTTCCCTCTGATCCAGGTCATGATGCCCAATCAAGTGGAAAAATATTGTTATGAGAAAGCATCTCTAGGTCTGGCTAGACACCTGGTGTAACGTCCTTGAGCCTCACAGTCTGGCTTCTTAATCTTTGAAGTCTGCATTCCAAATCTCTCTCTTGCCCCCAAGTTCGTTGGCAAGCTGAGAAGCAATATTTGTCACATCAGCAAAACTGGGCTTCAAAACTTGACAGCAGCACTGACTTGCATGGGCATAGGTTTCCTAGTCTGGTCTACCTTGACACCCTTCCAATTCTACATTTCATCAGAAATAATCAGAATAACAGAGTTGGAAGGGACTTTGGAAGTCATCTAACCCAATCTTCTGCTCAAGCAGGAGATTCCATGCCATTCCAGACAAATGGTTGTCCAACATTTTCTTAAAAGTCTTCAGCAATGGAGCACTCGCAACTTCTGGAGGCAAGCTATTCCACTGATTAAGTCTTCTCACTGTTGGATTCTGTTAGAAGTGAGTTTTTAAAACTTTCAACTTATTCTCCGGTTCAGGTTAATGTCTGTACTGCAGAAGAAGATCCACTTTGTTTCTTTTCAGTAGCACATCCACCCACCCAAACGCTTTGTGCAATCTCTCTTTAAAGTTTGCAAAAGGAGTTTTATCCTCTCTAATCTTCTGGCATAGCAGTATCCAGTAACTCAAGACTATACCAAGTGGTTGTATGACAGCGTTTGCGATCCTCCAAAAAGAGAAGGAGAGGGCTAACTGTGAGGCAGGATTTTTATTTATTTCCAAATAAATAGTTGTGGCTATCTGAAGTCTGAAAGCAATTGCTTCTTGGTCTTCTTCACATGCACAGAAGAGTATTAGTAGACCTTGACTTACAACAGTTCATTTAGTGACTGTTCAAAATTACAAGGGCACTGAAAAAAAGGACCATTTCCCATACTTATGACTGTTGCAACAGCCCCATGGTCACAGGATCAAAATAACCATACTTATGATGGTTGCAGTGTCCCAGGGTCATGTGATCCACTTTTGCTATCTTCTGACAGCCTGCACCTGTCTTCAACAGTGAAGAGATACAGGGCAGAAAACATCCTGCAACCAAGAAAGGTCCACACTCCACGTTTTCATTACTCAGGTGACCCTGAGGACACAGATAAACCTCCAAGTAGCCTAAACGGCTCTCTAAAAGAATGCAAATGACCAGCTGTCTGCAAGGAGTATAAATATCCTTCCATTCCCCCACCATCCAGTCAGAGCTGAAGAAGCTTCCTGGATAGGATGCAAAATGCCTTCAAAGAAAAAAAAAACCAAGAAAGTCCAGTTGCTTCCTGAAAAAAAGCACGTTTGGGACAACCATGACCTGGATGATGGAGAATCTCCATAGACCTCCTGACAAGTAAAATCAATGGGGAAGCTGGATTCACTTTACAAGCTGGATTCATGTTACTCACTTAAGAACTGCAGTGATTCACTTAACAGATATGGCAAAAAAAATGGTAACTTGGCACAAAACTCACTTAACAAATGTCTCACTTAACAACAGGAATGTTGGGCTCAGTCGTGGTGATAATTTAGAGCAGTGGTTCTCAACCTTTTTAATGCCGCGACCCCCCCAACCGGTCGTAAGTCGAGGACTACTCAACCGGTCGTAAGTCGAGGACTACTCAACTGGTGCAGCACCGTTTGCAGACTGGGACTTTTGGCGGGCTCAGCAGGGCAGAGACAGTTTGGACAATTCCTATTGGCTTTTGAAAGCCAATAGAATTAGACTCTATTCAAGAGAGTCTCTTCTATTGGCTTTCAAAAGCCAATAGAATAAAAGGGAGTAGCACAGCTAAGGAAAAGGGGGGAAAAAATGGCGGACTGCATTGTTTGGCGACCCCCGTGAAATGGTCGTTTGACCCCAAATGGGGTCCCGACCCACAGGTTGAGAACCACTGATCTAGAGGATTACTTGTATTCTGGAAACTTGTTTGTTCGAGAATATGAAAGCCCTAATATAGACCCTCAACACAAACACACACGTTAAGGAAAATAGGATCGGGATAAGGGAATATGGGGCAGAAGGGCCCCCATATTCATCACGGCCCACCATGCCAGGCACCTCTGTGTCCATACAAGATCTTCTTTTTTTTTGCACCCCAGCAATAAACGGTTGTGCTGGCATGCATGAGCAAGTGCTTCTCCCGAGGCTTCTGAAATTCAGCTTCATAAATCATCAAAGGGGTTCTGAATCAAATTTATTTCAAGTGCGACTAGCAACCATTTCACGGGGGATGCTGTACATCTCTAACCTTAAAGCAGAGAGAAAATGGCAGAATAAATCAGTTGAAGTGCTTGTTTGAACCTCGATTTGCTATTTCCTCTTATGTACACAGCGAAAGCGAGTCTGTCTAAGGCCTGCCAAAATGGTCTCTCCTAGGACAGCTGCCCCAGTTGGTCTGATGAGGCAACGCATTCCTCGGTAGAACGGAGCTGGTTGAGTTGGCCTGCCCTCCTGCGTCAGGGGAAAACCCAGATCACCCAACACGGTTAATCCAGCCTTTTGTCTCTGCTAAAAGTTCATCAATAAGTGGTGATTTAGGAGAAAGATCAGATCCATAGTATCTATCCATCCCTAAAAATATCATTCCAAAGCTTTCTTTTTATTGATATGACCATGTCAAGAGCAAAAAAAAAATCATTAATATACTATCAGTAAAGGAAAATACTTGTAGCTCAGGGTTGAAATGAAAAGTCCATGGTGCCTTCTGAGCTTGGTTGTTTTCTTGCAGATGTTTCACTACCCAAACTAGATAACATCATCAGCACTGGGTAACAAAACATCTGCATGAAAACCACCAAGCTCAGAGAGCAATAAGCACCTCACAATCCTCCTCCTCCTCCTCCTCCTCCTCTTCCTCCTCATGCTACCTAGTCTGGGTGATGAAACATCTGCAAGAAAAACACCAAGCTCACAGAGCTCCAAGGATCCCTCATATATTACCAAGTTAGAGTGAGGAAGCTCTTTAATTGACATTTCTCTACATCAGAGATCTCAATGAGATGTACCTTGGAAGTGGAGCATCTCCTTGGAGAACTTCTTGGCAATCATTTCCAGGAAGTGAAGTGGCTAATCCACAGAGCAAAGTGGCTGTGCACTTTTAGGTCTCTTGATCACAGTAGCATCTGCACCTCATAAACCATATGCAAAAAGGTCACTGACTGTCAGCAGATTGTCCAAATGAAGCAGATCCACTGACCCTAATTCGTATCCAATCAGATCTTTAGGCAGTCAGTGAACACAGTTGTGTGCAGTCCCAAAAAGACAACAGAAACAACTAAATGGAATGTTACATAACCACGAGAAATAAAGTGTTGGAAAATATAAGAAATAAACTCTTGGTTGAGGCAGAGCAATATAGAATTCTTAAATTAAAACAATGTCTTGGTGGGGCATTCTTTAATCAGAATAAAGCTGGAAGGGACCTTGAAGGTCTTCTAGTCCAACCACCTGCTCAAGCAGGATACCCTATGGTAATGTCACTTTTTTCCTCTTTTAAATTGACCCATATACATTCTGGAGAGATTTTATCTTAGATCATGTGCCTTTCTGTAGATATGTAGTGTTCTCTTACATATAGTGCAACTCCCCCTCCTCTTTTTGTAGACCTGTTTCTTTTGAACAATTTGTATCCATCCATCAGTCCATTCCATTCTTGGGTTTTGTCTCACCAGGTTTCTGTTATGCCATGTCATACCCTCCCTCGTGAACTATTGCTTCTAGTTTCTCCTTAGTTCTAGGTTGTTTCTCTCCTTGATGAGTTTCCATCCATTGTTTCTTGTCTTTCCTTCTGGTGCCTTGGAAAATAAATTTAACCCCCTACTCTTTGTGGCAGCCCCTCAAATACTGGAATACTGCTCTCATATCTCCCCTAGTCCTCTAGACTAGCCATATCCAGTTGCTGCAACCATTCTTCACCTGTTTTTTGTCTCCAGGCCTTTAATCATCTCTGTTGCTCTTCCTTGCACTTTTTCCAAAGTCTAACATCTTTTTTGTGATGTGGTGACCAAAACTGGTGTGGCCTTACTAGAGCTTTATAAAACAGTACCAAATACTTCATGTGATTTTGAGTCTATGCCTCTGTTTATACAACCAAGGATTGTATTAGCATTTTTGGCCCGAGTAATGAAACCTTAGCAAAGACAGTTTTCAAAAGACCTTCAAAAAAAATAAGAAAGTCAGAGTGGTAGAATTCACTAGAGCATTTCTCTAAAATATCATTTTCCCCATTCTGACAAGTTTTCTGGGAATTTTATCACAGAGGGATGCTTCTCATCCAATTTAAGTCAATCAGCATTTAGATTAATTTGTGGACCAGAACAAAATGATCAACTAACATTTACACTTCCTAACAATATGGTGCATTTCTTGGCTTGTCAACAAGTTAATAGATAAACAATCAGCAAAACTGCAGGATGAAAAGTTCAGAAAATAAATGCCCATTTTAGAGGAAATCAAATTCTGTTATTCTGTTTACCTCAAGAGTCATCTAGGTGTGAATTGAGCGGCTGTATAAATTTGTTCAGTAATTAAATAAATAAAAATAACTTTTTCCAGAACTTCTCTGCTGCTTTTAAAAAGAAGGCAGACATTTTGGCTAACGCAGCTCATTTTAAAATTGGAATAGTTTATACAGGGTGTCATCAACTTTCAATAGTTCATTTAGTGACCATTTTAATGTTATAATGGCACTGAAAAAAGTGACCTATTACTGTTTTCACACTTACTATCATTGCAGCCTACTCATGGTCGCGGGATCAAAATTTAGATGCTTGGGAACTGACTCATATTTATGACAGTCACATTGAAAATGTAAAAGACAATCACAGCTTCTAAGACAAAGGCTTGTGTTTATGTAATACATGCAACAACATCATTTATTGATGCCAAGGAAAAAACCAATAATTGCATTTATTCAAGGCTGGTTAGTTCTCACCTTCTACAGTTTAGTTTAGCTTTAAGCTTTCCATGCTGAGTTTTGAAGCCTGCCTATCTATCTAGCTAGCTAGCTAGCTAGCTATCCATCTAACTATCTAGCTATCTAGCATCTATCTATCTATCTAGCTAGCTAGCTAGCTAGCTAGCTAGCTAGCTAGCTAGCTAGCTATCCATCTAACAATCTAGCTATCTAGCATCTATCTATCTATCTATCTATCTATCATCTGTCTGTCTATAATCTATCTATATTTAAAAGAAGCTTTCTTTTTGTAAAACATCTAGTAGATGCCCCCAAACTCAACATGTAGGTATTGAGGGATCATAAAAAGTGCAAATCAACATATATGGTCCTTGTGTCATTTTCTGAATCCCATTCTTGGAAAGAAAAAATAAAAACATCTACCATGGAATAATGAATCAAAATCAAACCCAGCAAAACTACTTGGATCAATTCAAGCACCTTTTTTTCCAAGAGCTGAACATTCTCCATAATAGAAAATTATTACTTAAGGAGCAATCTAATTAAGCAATAAACCAAAAACAAATGTTTCTGAGACATTATTGACTGTTGCACTATGAAGTCAGGATACAACCTAACCAAATTTTTGTTTCCTTCTCTGACACAAGCTCCCAACTTGTTTTATTTTACCAATAAAATGGGAGTATATCAGAAGCTTTCCTTTTACTGGGTTTTGTAATTTCTCCATTTCTAAATTAGGATATATTTACATCAGATTATTAGTGCATTTATAAGGCTGGATGTTTAAATCTGAAAAAGTATAAGGTGGACAGAATGGAAAGGGGGAAAATAATCAAAGAATTTTATCACATCTTCTTCCCTTTAATGGTTTTCTTTATGTTGGAAGAAGATGTTAAGTTTTAACATAATAATAATAATAATAATAATAATAATAATAATAATAATAATAATAATAATAATAATAATAATGTTGAAAGAGACCTTGGAGGTCATCTAGTCCAACCCCCCTGCTCAGGGAGGAAACACTACACCCTTTTGGACAAATGGCTGTCCAGTCTCTTCTTAAAAACTTCCAGTGTTGGAGCATTCACCGCTTCTGGAAGCAGGTTGTTCCACTGGTTAATTTTTCTAACTGTCAAGAAATTTCTCCTTAGTTCTAGGTTGCTTCTCTCCTTGAGAAGCACCTTATTAATTCCAATTTTCCACCCAAACTTCAGATTTACTGTGCAAGGTCACCCAGCTGGCTGTGAATGCTAAAGCAGAACTAGAACTCTCAGTTTCCTGGTGATTGGCCAAAGTCACCCAACTAGCTTTCATTCCTAAAGCAGGACTAGAATTCACCATTTCCTGATGACTGACCCAAAGTCACCCAGCCATCTTTCATGCGTAAGGTGGGACTACAACTCACCATCTCCTGGTTTCTAACCTGAAGCCTTAACTCAGGCAACTTCAAACTTGGCCCTTTTATGACTTGTGGATTTCAACTCCCAGAATTCCTCAGCCAGGCACGCTGGCTGCGGAATTCTGGGAGTTGAAGTCCACAAGTCATAAAAGGGCCAGGTTTGAAGACCCCTGCCTTAACCCATAACCAAACTGACACCCTGTTTTCTTCTTCCTCTTGGTGTCACCCGCTGTTGATCAACCTCCTGCTAGAAAAGTCAGTCTTGGCCTTGGCGTCAAATGGATTTCCTGGATTGCAGGAGATTGGTACCAACTGCAATTGGAAGATGACCACAGGCATTAGAGGGAGGACTCAACTTGGCATGGATTGCAGAAGGTCATAGAACAGTGGTTCTCAACCTGTGGGTCGGGACCCCATTTGGGGTCGAACGACCATTTCATGGGGGTCGCCAAACAACGCAGTCCGCCATTTTCCCCCCCTTTTCCTTCGCTGTGCTACTCCCTTTTATTCTATTGGCTTTTGAAAGCCAATAGAGTAGACTCTCTTGAATAGAGTCTAATTCTATTGGCTTTCAAAAGCCAATAGGAATTGTCCAGGCTGTCTCTGCCCTGCTGAACCCGCCAAAAGTCCCAGTCTGCAAACGGTGCTGCACCAGTTGAGTAATCCTCGACTTACGACCGGTTGAGTAGTCCTCGACTTATGACCGGTTGGGGGTCGCGGCATTAAAAAGGTTGAGAACCACTGTCATAGAAGGAGGTAGAGCTCGCCATGTAAGCCAATTTCCATTTTGCAATGGGAATTCTGGCTCGATGTTTTTCAAGAGAAGCCTCCAACTCTTGAAGAGCCTTTAGGAGTAAAATTAGAATCTCCTAATGCAGGGGTGGCGAACCTATGGCATGGGTGCCAGAGGTGGCACTCGGAGCCCTCTCTGTGGGCACACATGCCGTTGCCCCAGCCTCGTCTCTCCCCGTGACCCCCTCCTCTCCAGCAGCCCCCTGAAGAAGGAGAGTCGCCCCTGAGCGTGGCCCATGCAGAGCAGCGCAGCCAAGGACATGGCAGCCAGCAACGTAGACAAGACTCTGCCCTCACACCCCATTGTGCATAGTTGATGCTGCAGGGCGCGGGCAGAGGGTGTGACCGCAATAGTGCTGCTGGGCTGCCTGGGCAATCTCCGGCAGGTCCTGGAGGTGGTGAGTGGCCCTGCAGGCAGGTGGGGTGGGGGATGGGGGGGGATGGGGGGCAGGGGGTGGAGCAGGGTCGGGGTCAGTTTTTGGGCACTCGGTCTCTAAAAGGTTCGCCATCCCTGTCTTAATGCTTCTGACAGAAGCAGTTCCAGCCACTAATCAGACACCTAAACGGATTTCAGAAAAGTCCAGCTATTTAATATAGAGCTAATTCTTTTTTTTTTTCTGCTGCAGCTCAACATGCGATATTTTCACACTGGATCTCCAATAAATGCCAGTTTTTATTAACCCTCCTCTGATCTGCAAATGGTTTCTATTACAGCGGATAAAGATCTTCTTTTGACGCGACCGTTCCTTCCTGCACAGTACAAGAAATTCCCCATTAAAATATTAACAAGATAATGAAAATATTACCATTCATTTGAAGTGGCTAAATTACCACCAAAAACTTGTTTCTAAATGTCAAGCTTCCATTTGTCTTCTTACTGCAAACGAAGGCCCACTGTTCTTTGCTCAGCTAATTACACGACTCAAACTCTCCTTTCTAGTAAAGAGAAGAAATTTCGTACAAGCACAGCCCAGTGCAGAATGCCTGCAGCTAAATCTGAAGCTGGGCAAGGCAATGGGTACAGAGAGTCCTTGACTTACAATCCTCATTGATGCAGTCATCAAGAACTTCAAGGAACATGCCGGCCAAAAAGCCAATGCAATCCTAAATTGCATTAAGAGAGGGATTCGATCAAGATCACATGAGGTACTAATACCCCTCTCTAAAGCTTTAATAAGACCACACCTAAAATACTGCAACCAATTTTGGTCCCCACACTATAAAAAAGACGTTGAGACTCTAGAAAAAGTGCAGAGAAGAGCAACAAAGATGATTAGGGGACTGGAGGTTAAAACATATGGAGAACGGTTACAGGAACTGGGCATGGCTAGTCTAGTGAAGAGAAGGACCAGTGGAGACATGATAGCAATGATCCAATATTTGAAGGGCTGTCACAGAGAAGAGGGGATCAATTTGCTATTTTCCAAAGCACCTGAAGGCCAGATAAAGAATAACGGATGGAAACTGATCAAGGAGAGATTCAACCTGGAAATAAGGAGAAATTTTCTGACAGTGGGAACAATCAACCAGTGAAACAGTTTGCCTTCAGATGTTGTGGGTGCCTTCATCACTAGAAGCTGTCAAGAAGAGACTGGACTGCCATCTGTCAGAAACAGTGTTTCTGCTTGGGCAGGGGGTTGGACTAGATGACCTACAAGACCCCTTTCAATTCTGTTATTCTAGCCTATTCTAAAAATATAAATCCTTCCATCCTCCACCATTCAGTCAGAACTGAAGAAGCTTCTCGGATGAGAGGCACAATGTCATCAAGAAAAAACAATGTCCAGTTATCATTTGAAAAAGCACCTTTGGGAAAACTGTGACCTGGATGGCTGAGAATCTCCATAGACAACCATTTCTTTAGTGACCATTACACTGAAAAAAGTCACAGCCAGTCTTCTTCTTCTTTTTTGATTGTCACACTATCCCTATAGTCACATGGTCAAAATTTGGGCACTTGGCAACTGGCATGTGTTTATGATGATTGCGGCACCGGGGTGTGTGTGTCTGTCATGTGATTGCCATCGGCAACCTTCCCAACCAACGTCTGACAAGCAACAGCAATGGAGAGTGCTGAATTTGCTTAACAACGGCAGCATTCACAACAACTGCTGTGATTCATTTAACAGCCACGGCAAAAAACATATTAAAATTGAGCACAACTCGCTTAACAGCCTCCTTGGTTAGCAATGGAAATTCCCAACTGTGGTCATAAGTCAAGGACTACCTGTAGGATGTTGGACCCTGAGCAGAGAAGCACACATCCTTGGCCATTCTCAGCCATGAAAACCAACTGGGCGGCTTTGGGGCAATGACTCAGCCCAATCTCCCCCAAAGGGCATCAGTTGTAAGAATAACTGGAAAATAGATTGTTATATTCATTGGCATGAATCCCTGTAGGAAAGGTTTATGAACACGAATCAATCAATCAATCAATAAAAAAGAGATTCAACCTAGAAGTAGGAGAAATTTTCTGACAATAAGAACAATTCGTCAATGGCATAGTTTGCCTCCCAGAGTTGTGGATGCTTCATCACTGCAGGTTTTCAAAAATAGGCTGGTGTCAGAATCCAATTATATTTCATCTCTAGTTATCGACTATGGAAAACCCCATTTTTGCCCTCTCTGGATTCTGTCATAAGATGAAGGGAAGGGGGGTGAACAAAGGGGTTTTATGGCTCTCACTTCCTTCCTTACAACTTCAAAGGGACTGAATGTGGATACCACCAAAAGAACTGATCATAACAATAGGGCCCATCAGCTTTCATCTACTCCCCTCTGAAATCTCCCTTCCGCTGGCAGTGAGGAAAAGGGGGTGGAAATGTAACACCTGGGATTGTCACTGGAAGGATGGTGGGGTGGGGTGGGGTTGCTGGGGACCCCTTAAAACCTTGAACCATAGGGCTTGGCCCCCAAGTCCTGTCTAGAACGCCTGCAACCATTTTCTCTTAATAAAGGATGCCTGTTGGAAGAAATATTCCAAGACTTCTTAAGATGCAAAGTGGGGTGGGTCCTTACAGCTGGACAATTATTTGACTGGGATGGTATAAGTCTCTTGCCAGGGAGTTGGACTAGAAGACCTCCAAGAGACCTTTCAGCCCTGTGATTCTATGTTCTAATATATTGTGTAAGCCATCTTCCTCCCAGTAACCTTACCCTCCCAACGTTCCTTAGAAGACAGCTGGGCTGTGTCAGGGGAAATCAGAAAATCAAGGCAGTTCAAATGAACATAAAGATTTATTGCAAGCTTAAGCTCTCTGCAAGAATCTGAACTACTAACGGTCCAAGCAAATTGGTGGTAAATAAGAGTCAATGGAATTCACGGTGGGCTGGACTTAGCAACCTTGTGGATGCAAAGAGACTCGAGACTGATAATGCATTTGACTCCTTTCCTCAGGCTTAGCCTGATCATCTACAGGTTGATGCTTTTGGAATCAGGACAAATGAATCAAAAGGTTCTGCTCTCATGACTGAAGTTCAAATGAAGTGGGACTCCGTCAGTTGGAGCAAGATGCAAGAAAGAACAATTAGTTGCCATTCCTACTTAGATAAGATAGTCTTGAGCCTGGTGGCTCTATGAATAAGCTTATTGTGCCGCAGACAGGGCCACCATTGATAAATTTATAAAAAGAAATTGGATGCTTTTCTGCAACCTCCTACAGAGCTTGTTGCTCACTGGGATCCTTCTAATGGGATGGACTCCTAGCATTGCCTCTTGAGAGAATCCAATCCCCAAGAATAAGGAAAAGAGCTCCTCCAGCTGAGAAGCTGAAATTCTCCATTTCAAAATGAGTTTCTTGGTAGGTCTTCAACTAAGGCGTATCTCCCTGGGCATTTAAATGAAGCTGCATAGCAGTCTGACAGAGGTCTTTGATTCCAATTGTGGGACCCCCACTGGGACCATATTTAGATGTGGTTTGATAGAATTTCCTTTCTGGCCTTCTTGTCAGTCACAGGTAATTGAAAGTGAAAATGGCTTGAGCAGAAAGTGAAAATGGCTTGAGCAGAACACTTATTTGGGTTCACTGACGAGTGTGTTTTGCAATTAACTGGACAATCTGCAGAGATTGGAAGAGGTCTCTCTGATTTTTGCCATCCTATGGTTTTTTAAAAGTACAAAACAGATGTGGGACAGATGTAGAAGGTTTATTCCTTCCTCTTGGGTTTTGGTATGAACTACTTCAACCGTTACAGTGAAAAGCAACCCTTAGACGGATTTTAAACTTCTCCACAAAGTCCTAGTCAGCACGATCAATCGATTCATCTAGAAGCCTGTTAGGCAGGGTGGAGGTGTAGAGAAAGCAAGATAAAAAGAAAGAAACAGAGATTCTTTTCATTATTGATAGACCTAGCAGATCCTCATCATTAACTCCTATTGTTCCATGATTCCAAGAAGGTGTCAAAGGAATCCTGTTCTTCTTTTAGTGGGCTTCTCAGAGTGTAGAAGATTTTTGCAGGACTCCAAACAATAAGTATTTTGAGATTTCACTTTTTTCTTCTGAAACAAAATCTAAATAAATGTACATTTATGTACAAAAAAAATGAAAAAAGAGAAAAGAAAGGAAAGGAAAAGAAGCGGGAAGAGCTAACCTTCACAGATATCTTCATAAATGGGGAGAAAGAAATTCCCGTCCACATTGCAGTTTTTATGATTGGGAGAATGTGAAACTGAGGAATTTATCCCACAGGATAAACTTCCTTATAAAGCCTGTATCTTCACATCCTCAATCCTGTTTGTGATGACAAATGTTGGTTGCCACCACAACCCCTTCCTTCCAAAAAGTTTCTTATAATTAAGATATAAACATATTTTAAAATATAAATTTATATTTAAGTTTTATATTTAATGAAATAAGTGAAAAGAAGGATGTGGTGATAGCAGGGTTCCAATATTTAAGGGACTCCTCCAAAGACCAGGGGGAGGTCCACCTATTCTCCAAAGCACCAGAGGGCAGGACAAGAAACAATGGATGGAAATTAATCAAGGAGACAAGCAACTGAGAATGGAGAAATTTCCTAACAGAGAGAATAATTAACCAGTGGAACAAATTGCCTTCAGAAGTTATGGGTGCCCCATCACTGGAGGTTTTCAAGAAGAGACTGGACAACTATTTGTCTGGAATGCAGTGTTCCAATATTTGAGGGACTCCTACAAAGATGAGAGGGGTCAAATTATTTTCCAAAGCACCAAAAGGCAAGAGCAGAAACAATGGATGGAAACTAATCAAGGAGAGAAACAACCAGTAACTAAGGAGAAATTTTCTAAATTATTTCTTCTTCTTCTTCTTCTTCTTCTTCTTCTTCTTCTTCTTCTTCTTCTTCTTATTCTTCTTCTTCTTCTTATTCTTCTTCTTCTTATTCTTCTTCTTCTTCTTCTTCTTCTTCTTCTTCTTCTTCTTCTTCTTCTTCTTCTTCTTCTTCTTCTTCTTCTTCTCCTTCTCCTTCTCCTTCTCCCTCTCCTTCTCCTTCTTCTTCTTCTTCTTCTTCTTCCCCTCCCCCTCCTCCTCTTCCTCTTCTTCTTCCTCCCCTTCTTCTTTCTCCTCTTCTTCTATCTCTTCCTCCTCCTCTCCCTCCCCTTCCCCTCCTCCTCTTCCACCTCCTCTTCTTCCTCTTTCTCCTCTTCCTCCTCTAATTCCTCTTCTTCCTTCTCTTCCTCCTCCTCCTCTTCTTCCTCCTCCTCCTCCCATATTCCCCCCTATATACAGTACTATATTGTATTTTCCCCACATTTCCTAGTCACAATTTCCCTTTGGATCTTTTATTTTGACCATCAGTAAACAATCCTAGCCAATCAGGGATCACGTGATGCCCCTGATCCTGCCACAACATATGCTGATATCCCCAAGGATAAACAAAACTAATTTATAATGAAGGCTACCCTTAGAGTTCAAGATTAACCATGCAGTCAGATATTCAAATCAATTTCCTATAGGGCAAGGAAAAAAGCTAGGCTCACAGATCATCCCCATTGGACAGATGACCTTATGTGGTGCCAGCAGTTGCCAGCTTTGCTATCAGAAGAATTCCTTCCATGGCCATAGTGCAAAGAACTACCCCACTCTGCCTTGAAATCCTGTGCAAACTTTCCTTTTTTCCTCCCAGTTTAAAAGGTTTTAAAGCAGACTCAGTGTGACTTCAGACTTTCTGCTTGCTTCCTGAAACACCTACAGGGCTCATTAATTTAATTACAGCTGCTTTATCTTTTTTCCCCCCTTTCATTCTTTCTTCCTTTCTTCCCTTAGAGCTGATTTCATACCAAATGCAGAACGATGCCAGCCGTAAACTATTGTTCCATTATTAATGGGATCTGTAATTGGTAGTATGAAGCTCTTTTTCTTCTACTTCCAGCAGGCAAGGAAGTTGCCCAGGCTGCATACAAAATGAGAAGGCACCCAGAAAAGAATAAAAAAGAAATCAATCCAACCAGGTGATTTGGAAACTAACTATAGAATTCCCACCTCACTGTTTTTTTGAACAGTGCTAGATTATTTACAATCTCTTGCAAATGAAGGTCCACACTTTTTTTCTCTCTCCAGGCTGAAGAACAGACTTACAATGCTTGGGGCTACTCCTTCCCCAAAAGTTTGCAAAGGGCCAAGTCAAAACAGGGGGTAGCTACCATGGACACATCTGGGGAAGACGAGAGCAATTAAAATAAAGAAAAATAAAAGTATGAAATAAACTGAAACACCAGGAGGCAAAGCAAGAGAAGAGAAGGAACAGTAGAGTGTTAACTGTCATGGGTCTTAAACCTTGATGTAATAATGATGAACTTCTAAAGACTGGTTTTTGAATGCACAGAGTATCTGGGAAAAAGTGCCGAGAGACAGACCTTGTTCATCCTTAGAAGAATCCACTCTTTGTTGTATGAGACCCTGCAAAAGAAACTAAAAATAGTCAAGGTTTGAAGAAAGTAATGTGTTCTCATGTGTTGCTGGGTTCCTGCATACAGGACCTTCCAGGAGATTGAGTGGTTGGCTGCCACTTTAACGTCCCACAATGTCCTAGATTAGCATTTCTTTGGGGAAATTGTAGAAAATGAACACAACCAATTGCCCCTGGCACAATCAGGCTGAAGTGGTCCCTGTGCTCCTGTCAGTCTTTGGGCCTCATTAAACGCCTCAAAGTATATAAAATGGACACAGACCTTGGGGGGGGGGAAGAAACCCATAAAGACATACTATAGAAACTTCAATAAAAGGTAATCCTCAATTTATGACAACAATTTAGACCAGCTGGGAAGATCACATATGATGATCACATGATCTCAGCTCACTGCAGCCATCAGAAATACATGCCAATTAGAACTGTGGGAAAGGAATAGGAAACTCACTTTAGCTACCTCCATCTTGTAAAGGAAAATCTTTACAAGATGTCTTATAGATGGCATTTCCCAGCCGTAAGGCTAGCCAAAATGGGTTCAAACATCTCACCCCTATGCTGGAAATGTAAAACAGCAATAGGATCATACTACCATATGTGGTGGGAATGCCCAAAGACTCATGAGTATTGGAACAGGACACGAAACTGGTTGAGGGATATATTAACACTGGACTTAGACTTAAAACCTGAACTCTTCCTGTTGGGAATAACAACAGAAAAATACGACAAGGGAACAAGCTACCTGCTGCTCCACATCCTGACTACAGCTAGGCTTGCTTTAGTGCAAAAATGGAAGAGCAAGGAAATTCCCACAGAGGAAGAGTTAATACATAAAATATTAGCATGTGCGGAAATGGACAGGCTCACAATGATATTAAAGGATAAATGTGGATCAGTTTATTATGAAACCTGGGATAAATTTTACCGCTGGAGGAATTCGAAGAGGACGGTCGGGATTAAAGACGAAGGTTAAGATGGAAGTATATGTTATTTTAGAACAAGTATTGTATATAAAACTTAGATGTATATGTAGAGGTGAAGAATTGGTTGTAAAAAGTGGAATAATCTGATAAGAATGTATATACTGGAATGTCACGTTAAATCCAATGTTTGTGTGTTTTTAACTGTATTATAAATAAAATTTTGAAAAAAAAAAGAAAAAGAAATACATGCCAATTGCCAAGCACCCAAATTTTGATCATGTGACCATGGGGATGCTGTGACAATCATAAATATGGGGACTGATTTTTTTCAGTGTCAGTATAATGGTCATGTAGGGAGTCAACACACACACAACACATGCCCAGAGAATGAAATAGTTTGGGGAATATTTAAAAACAGGCAGGATAGAATATTTCTCCTAAGGGACAAATGAAAAAACAAACCTTACCAAAGACAGAAAACAACCCCCTCCCCCCAGTCTTCCTGTCTCAAGCAGAGGCTAATCTTTAGAAATGCAGATTTGATCATCCATTCAGAAAGACTGGGGCACACTATTCATAAGCAAAATGTCTTCAGTCCTCACAACTGATGGGATTAAGAATTTACATTCCCCCACCCAGCTCTAAGGACAGGACAGGACCTCCCAGCCACAATAGGAATCAGGCAACAATAATTAGAATACCACTCAAGCACAGGTCAAAGTACATTGCACAGGAACAGGCACCTCAAATACAAAGCCCCCAAAAGTTATAAAAACCCACCCACTCTCAACTCCATTTTGTCAGCTGTCCTAGAACTGCTTGCTGTTGCTGGTTCTGCTCATCACTGAATCTTCTTTCCTAAAGCAGCTAGCCCAGTGGTGGGATTCAAATATGTGAACAACTGGTTCTCTGTGTGGATGCCACTTCTGGAAGTCCATTCTGGGCCTGGGCAACAAAAAATTAGCTACCGGTTCTGCCGAAGTGGTGAGAACTGGCTGAATCCCACTACTGAGCTAGCCTCCCTTTTATTTCCAGCATCTTAGCCTCCATTTTATTTTACTCTCAACTTGGAACTGGACCTGATTTTTCTTTCAACAGTCACTAAACAAATGGCTGTCAGTTAAGGACCACCTGTACATATTGCCTTACCTTGCTTCATATTTAGCTGAAGGCATTCATCGTAAGTGCAAGGAAAGGTTGTATGTCAGTGTCATTGTAATTTTTCCCAGTCGCAAAATGAATGTGTCAACATCCATTAAATTAAAGACCAGGTTCATTCTATGTCCGAAATTCTTACTGTTTATTGAAGACACAGTCGGGTAATATCGAAGCAAAACTAACTCTGAGGTTCTCAGACACCAAGTCATAGAATTAAACAATAATTTCTCTGACCAAACCCCCACCCTCTCACGTAGTCCTTGTAAACAATTTCACTTTGTTATGGGAACCATCTGCTTCTCCTCCACACCTGCTTCAATGTCCTTGGAAATGTTTCATGCTCTCATGGTCTTCAGTGGAATCATAGAGATTTCATTTCTGCACCTAAACACTTCTAAACCAACGCCTCCCCCCAAAAAAACTCTAATGGCAAGTCAAAACAAAGAGGTATGTATCTGCAAAAGTTTCGTTCTTGACAGAATGATTGCAAGTTGAAGACTACCTGTAGATCCACAGATGCCAGGCTCAAAAAGATTTCAGAACATGAATGGTTTCCACTATAGCCTTCATGGTATTTGGCTGACACTTCTGCTACTGATGTTTCTTTGTGCTCAACACATCTGTCTTGAAATTTCCCTTGAATGTGAAAGTCTATTTATTCAAAATGACTATAGAAATCTGGAGGGAAAGCTTCTAATGTAAATTAAAGGGTTTGGGTGAGTGATGACACACCTCCAGCATCTTACTTAGCTGGGCCTAGATTAGGGAATAAATTTGGGGAAATTGTAGCTGTGCCCCCATCACAGTGTAAAAGGGATCAGAATTTTAAATTGTTTCCAATTATGATCTTGTGTTTTTAATCAATGGTATGGATTTTATTACACGTTTCTGTTTTAGGGAGCTGCCTGGAGCTTTTTTGAATTACCTGTTTAGCAGCATACTGATTCATCCTGATTTGATTTGAATTTTTAAATCAGTTCAAAAAGTCAAACTGGCTCAATGCAACTTCCCAATTCAGCTCAAAGAATTTATTTGACAGGTTTTGGATTTATACAATTGATTTGAAAAGGAAGCTTTTGTGGATGTACAAAAACCTGTCATATTTAATTTGGGTCTTTCTGAATCTGTTTGGCGTTATCCAAGTCAATGTTTCAAATCATGGCAGAGAGTTGGTGTGGAAATTTGATGGAACCCCCTTCAAACTGAATCCCCAAAATATCTCAACCCTCAAAAAATTGCTACAAAAATTAAATTTTATTCAAAGCCCATCTTAAGATACTGTAAAGTTATGGTGTACATCCTATAATGTTGAAACAGTCATTATTGGTTTAAAAAGTACTTTTCCATTTATTTCAGGCAAACAACAATATCCAATAGAAAAAAAGACTCTTCTGATCGGGAGATTGCTCTCTTTTCTAGGTAGGGTTTTTTTTTATCTCCAAATTCTAAAAAAAAAATAAATTAAAATAAAATAGAAATGGGGAATAGGGTCGTTAAAAAATAAATGAGAAGACAAAGCATCTTGGGAAAACATTAAGAAAACATTAAAAAATAATAATATGTGGAATGATAATAAGAATAAAATAACTGAGCTGTATGTTCCCTTTACATAATATTGGCAAAGATGGATGGCATCTCAATAAAATAGTTGTTTTCAATAGCTTATCGTAATGAAAAATATTACAGCATTGGATATCACAGTAAGGATAATTTCCATTTCCTCTATATATGTTCAGCAATGAATAAACTATTTAATCATATCCTGATAAAGCCAAAAGAAGCTCCTGTTTACCCCCCCCCCCCCGATCAAATTGCTGTTTGTCACTTGCCACTTTCAATGCGCTTTCCTAATTTTTCATCATTTACATGAAGAAGAAATTATGGCTGGAGGCCATTGAGGTTTTTATTAATATCTTTCACATCTTGGCTTTCTGTCAAATGCTTTCTCATCATCGCACGAGAGGAGATATCCAGATGCAGAAAAAAATATGTTCCCAATTGCACTAATTATATTCCACAAAGGCAGTATGAGGCGCTTTGGGGTAACTGGCTACAAACCAAAGGTGTGTTTTTTTTCAAAAGGCAACTGGACATTCTTAGTTTTTGCTTGAAGATGTTTTACTTCTCATCCAAGAAGCTCCTTCAGTTCTGAAGTCCCGCTGCCTTTTGAAAAAGCATCTTTGGAACAAACATGACCTGGATGACGGAGAATCTCCTTAAACATTGATCACAAAACAATATAATGAGTTAACAGGCAGCATTTGGTTCTTGTTCTAGTGACTTGCACCCTGTTTCTCTAAAGTGGAGGAGAGAAAGAGAGAGAGAGAGAGAGAGAGAGAGAAATATTTGATTTCCTTCGCATCAGACAATACTAAGGGTAGGGCTTATAGCAGTGATGGCGAACCTTTTAGAGACCGAGTGCCCAAACTGCAACCCAAAACCCATTTATGCATCGTTGGGTGCTGGGTGGGTGTGGCCCATTGGGTGGGTGTGGCCCATTGGGTGGGCATGGCTGCAGTAGTAACAGCAGACTGGGTGGGACTAAAATGTTCAATCAATCAATTCCAACTTTGCAAGATCTTTTTTTTCCCGCGAGAAGTTGAAATTGAACTGATTGATTGGACCTTTTTTTTTTGTACATGGCAGCGGAGGCCTAAAGTGAAAAGGTTTTATAAAACCCAGCTGAAGGCCTAGGACTGGGGCGACAGTATGCGTGCCCACAGAGAGGGCTCTGAGTGCTGCCTTTGGCACCCGTGCCATAGGTTCGCCACCACTGGCTTATGGAATTTACCATAAGCCCTAGCCTTAGTCACAGCTGTCTCCAATTGTCCTAAGCAAGAAACCAATTCAGTTTGGTAAGGCAGTCTGATTCAGTTCAGTGAATCAAATTAGAATAGAATAGAATAGAATAGAATAGAATAGAATAGAATAGAATAGAATAGAATAGAATAGAAAGGGACCTTGGAGGTCTTCTTGTCCAGCCCCCCACTCAAGCAGGAGAATCTATATGATCTCAAAAAAGTGACTGTCCAGTCTCTTCTTGAAAGCTCCAGTGATGGAGCACCCATGATTTCTGAAGGCAAACTATTCCACTGGTTAATTGTTCTCACTGTCAGGAAATTTCTCCTTAATTCCAAGTTGCTTCTCTCCTTGATTCATTTCCAACCATTGTTTCTTGTCCTGCCCTTTAGTGCTTTGGAAAATAAATTGCCCCCCCTCTTCTTTGTGGCAGCCTCTCAAATAGTGGAACATTGCTATCATGTCATCCCTAGTGCTTCTTTTCTCTAGTCTAGCCATACTCAAATCCTGCAACCGTTCTTCATATGTTTAATCACCTTAGTTGCTATTCTCTGCACTTTTTCCCAAAGTTTGGAAAAATCAATCCACTAAGCTGTTAGGTTCAAACTGTCGAACCCAGTTGGTTTCGATCTCTGAACTGTTTGGGAAAAGGCTGTGTCTGCACGCATAGCATCAGTTGAGCCATGCAAATTGATTCAGAGGCATTCAACCGAATCTGATTTTTTTTGCATCAACTTTGTGATTCAGTTTGAAAATTGGATTCAGTTTGGAAATAAATGTGGTTGCCTTCAGATCCTTGAATCAAATGCTTCAATGGCTCTGATATTCTCACAGTTACATGGTGCTCCATGTGCTGACTGGTCATCTAAGGTTTTAATGATTCAAATTTTGTGTGGTAATCCATAAGGTCTAACCTTTCACTTTGATTTGTCAATTAGTTGTGTCTGATTCTCCAACTAGAACCTTGAAGGAATTTTTAAATATATTTTTATTTCCTCATTAGTTCCATGTTTATGCTGTTCCATTTTCAGAAAATGGGTGACTTACAAAGCATCAATACAATACAGTTATTTTTTCTTTTAAAAAAATAATTAGCCCAATTATAATGATTATAACATATAAACCAAGGTGGCATCATTTGCCACTATATATCTATCCTGTCAAACCTATTTTGGAAGAGTACAGATGAAACTATTACCTAGCGAAGTTATAGTCTAGCAAACTTATAGTATCCTTCTGATATTGAGGCCAAAAAAGCAAATTAAAGGTGAAGAGGTATTCATAACAAAGCATCTCTCAGGTCAGATTCTTGGACTGAGATCTCTCACTGCTAAGGTATGTTCAACATTTAATCATTGGCCAGCTCAGTTGTTTCCAAAAGGCAAAACTGCTATATTTAAAAATGTATATCTACCTTATGCCCTTAATTAGCTGAATTGGTCATCTTTGCTTTTATTATTCCTACTCAATAACCAAAGTCATTTGTAGTAGATCAGAAAACTCTATGCAATCATTTGGGGCCAAGGTCTCCCGGACAATTCTTCCCAGACCAAAGCTAATGTTATCAGTGGGGAAGCATGGTGGAACAAATATAGCTCAGCCATGTGTGAACAACTACATATTCCCCATACTCAGCAACTCTTATAGTAGTTCTTATCAGATGACCTTAAGTTCTAGTCCCAGCTTGGACACAAAGCCATCTTAAGTCAATCACTTGGGAGGCAGTGACAAAGGACTTCTCATACCAAGATAACTGTAGAACTAGTCAAAACAATGACTCAAAATTACAAGAAAAAGTATACACAAAACCTCAAATCCTTAAGCTAGACTCTATACATGGTTCTATTGCCATCAGTTGTCTTCTGCAAAATATTCCGGAGGTCTATTTATGGCCATTACCATCAAATTATTTTATTATAATTGTTGATGTTAATAGTAAGCTGCCTTAGAAATATTTGTGGGTGGCATGGTGACTCAGTGGTTAAGATGCTGGGCTTATCAACTGGAAAACTGGCAGCCCAGGTTTCAGACCCAAGTGCCATGTGATAGGATGAGTTCCTGTCCACGATTCAGCTCCTGCCAAACTTGCAGTTTGAAAGCATGCAACTGCAAGTAGCTTAATAGGTACCATTCCGGTGGGAAGGTAACAGCGCTTTGTGACTTCATGCTGACCACATGACTGCAGAAATGTCTTCGGACCGCACTGGCTCAATGGCCTTGAAACGGAGGTAAGCACTGCCCCCTCTACAGTGGTGGGATTCAACCAGTTCGCACCGGTTCGGGTGACCCGGTAGCTAAATTTTGTTGAGTGCACACTACTTCCGGAAGTCTGTTCTAGGCCTGGGAGGCCTGGAGGAGGTCTCCCAGGCCTAGAACGGCCCGCCGGGAGTGTGTGGATGCTACTTCCGTAAGTGCCGGAAGTGCTTGGATGCCATTTCCGGAAGTCCATTCTAGGCCTCAGAGGCTTGGATGAGGCCTCCTAGTCCTAGAATGGTCCGCCAGTAGTGCGTGGATGCTACTTCCGGAAGTCCATTCTAGGCCTCGGAGGCCCAGCCTGCATCCACACAGAGAACCGGTTGTTCATGTATTTGAATCCCACTACTGCCCATATAGTCAGCAACAACTAGTAGAGTAAAATCCGCAGGGATTCCTTGTTGTTGTTGTTAATTGCGAAGTCGTGTCCGACCCGTCACGACCCCATGGACAATGTTCCTCCAGGTCTTCCTGTCCTCTACCATCTTCTGGAGTCCATTTAAATTCACACCTACTGCTTCAGTGACTCCATCCAGCCATCTCATTCTCTGTCGTCCCCTTCTTCTATTGCCCTCAATCTTTCCCAACATTAGGCTCTCCTCCAGTGAATCCTTCCTTCTCATTAGGTGGCCAAAGTACTTGAGTTTCAACTTCAGGATCTGGCCTTCTAAAGAGCAGTCGGGGTTGATCTCTTCTAGGACTGACCGGTTTGAACGCCTTGCAGTCCAAGGGACTCGCAGGAGGAGTCTTCTCCAGCACCATAGTTCAAAGGCCTCCATTCTTTGGCGCTCAGCCTTTCTTATGGTCCAACTTTCACAGCCATACATTGCAACTGGGAAAACCTTAGTAAAACCTTAGAAAACCTTAGGAATATACAAATCTGGAAAGGCAGGGTAAAATGTAACTTTAGTAAACAAACAGCTCATATGACAAGAAATCCATAAAATAAGGTTGTTTTTTTCTTCTTTATACTGATATCCTGAATTCATGCAATTCCCCTAGCCTGAAAATTTCAAGAATTAACTCTTTATCTGTGTCAACGTACCGTGTATTAAGTTATAAGACTTGCCAGTCAGTCTAGTTTAAAGGACAGAGATAACATTGCATTTATTCATGTATGTAATTTTTTTTCTTTCAACCATGCATTTTTCTTACATAGTGTTCCCTAATTTATACCTCTGGGGATTTTCTTCAATATCTGTAGTTTGGCACAGAATTTGTGAGCTCAAATGACTTACTAGAAACCATAGAAGCCAAAAGTTTATGTATATTCCCATCCGCACAGTATTCTAAGAAAGGTAAATTAGATCATCTGATAAAGAAAATATATCAGATTTTACAAATTCCCCATCTAGGTCTCATTCATGCTTTCTGTCTATTATTTTTAATAAAGTCTGCAAAGGTGTGCTGAAATGGTACACGATTTGTTTAAAAGGTTTATTTATGTTTCCTTAAAACACATTTTTTTTTTGCTTATACAATTGCAAAGTTTAGAAAAATACTTAATATGAATGGTCGTTGATGCCCATTTGCAAATCTATATGGGAGACGTTAAATTAAGTAACTGGGCTTAAAAATGCAAATGGAAAGACTTTTTTTTTTTAGATTTTTCAGAAGACCATCTATTGAACTTAATATTTACTCAGCCAGAGTAATAACTGTAGGAGAATGGGGCTATTCCTTTTAACTACTCCTCCACAGAAAAAGAAAAGATATCTTAAACCTCTATGTAAAATCGAGGCCTAATTATTTAGTAATTCCTTTGCTATTCATCACCCAAGTTGTAATAATGATGAACCCACTTAATTTTAATAGATATGTTATAAGCTCTTCAATAGGAGTTCTCTGTACACTTCATCATTCATTAACTTGTCAGTGTAACAAAAGTTCCTCTCGTGTTTAGGATGGCTATAAAATAAAGCCTATATTTATTATTCATTCCATCCCATTATCTGATCCCTTTCCTTTGTATTCTAGCCAATTTGTTTTCTGTTCTGTTCTTTGTCCAGGGACGATTTTAAGAGGCAGATTGGCAGTCAAGAAGGTTGAAGAATTTTAGTTGTCCTTCTCACAAGGATAGCCAAATCCCTCCGATTCTCTTTTGATAAGACTCTCATTCCAGAATAGACCTTGGTTCCATTCCAGCCTTCTTTTATTAACGTACGGGGGAAAAAAAGTTTTCTTCCTACAAAGTTTTCCTTCCTTTTGTTATTTCTTCGTTCTCCTTGAAGTGTGGCTTTTCCTAAGAAGCCCATTTTGTGTGCTTCGTTACAACAAGGGAAGAACTGCGTCAAATGCAAAAAATGGAGCGAGAACATGTAAATTAAGATTGCACCAGTTAAAGAGAAAGAAAAGTATCATTAGTGTTAGTAATATTTGCTATCAGCGTCACTATCCCAACCTACGTCCTAACAACTTTGTCTTGCATGGAAAATGGAAGACTAAGGCAAAAAAATTTTTTTAAAAAAGAAGAAAATTTTGGAAATTGGAAGGGATTTTTTTAAGGTAGGAATTTCTGATCAGAGTCTTATATTATCAGAATATTTCCACAAGGGCCTGATTCTCTTTTGAAATCATATTTCAAGATATTAATAAGGCAGCTTCGAAGTTTGGTCATAATGGCCCTTCCTGGCCAATTCTATTTAGCTTGCAAATTTGTGTCTGTTTTGGGTAAAAATCATACAGGTGCCTTGTAAAAAGATAAGTTCACATGCCAACTAGATTGTACAAAAGAATGATAAACTGGATTACTTTTTTTGTAATCTCTTTCACAGACCCAGTTCTGTTGGTGAGCTTTTGGTTTAATGTAGGTACCAAGTAGGCTAATTAAGCAGGTTCCATGAAACCAACGACTGTCTCTGGTGAGGTCTTGGGTAGCAGAAGGAAAGAGCTAGTTTGATGTAGTAGTTAAGGCATCTGAGTAGAAACCAGGAGAACATGAGTTCTACTCCCACTTTAGGCACAAAGCCCACTGGGAGACATTCTCCAAGAAAATCCATACATATTTCCAAATCAGCTTGGAAAATCAGTCTTCTGCACACATCTAGCAGATTTTCTTTTGCAATCTGAATCAAATTGGATCTTCAATCTGATTTTCTAACCAAAAAAAAAAAAAAAATAGAATTGGGTGAAAGAGTTGGATCCACTTTTCCACACTGAATGGACCCAACAAAGCTTTGCACAGCTCATCAATGGCTAGGTTGTATAGCACATATGAGAAACATACAGAAAAATAATGCTGGTTTATTGTCCCTTCAAATATTTTACATGCTTTGCATTCCACTGTCAATTATTTGAAAGGCTAAATATCTGTTATATTTAGGACCTGTTGTTATATGCTTGCACTTGGTGTGTAACTGGTACAAATGCATTCCCACTTTGCTTTCTTTTGCAAAGTGCTCTGGGTTTTATTACAAATAGCTTGCTGAGCCCACCTATAACCTTGATAACTCCATTCAGTGTAATGGCCTTCGAACAGTTATAGCATAACAATAACAGCTAGGAGCATCAATATTGCAGAAGGAATCTATTGTTACTTATTTATCATTTATAACACAGGCACCAAACGCATCTCCGGATATTTATGAAACATTTATGGATAATTTTATGTTACTACTAGGCCTGTGATATAAATGCATTATTTATTTCCTAGTGAATCATTGATAGGCCACCCTTAGATGGAGAGAAGGGGCAACAAGGGGTTTAAAATCCGAGGGGGCTTGAAGAGGTACCACGTCACTGAGTCCAGGCTGATCTTCTGTTTCAAAGCATCAAGCTATTTTTGCCTTGCTTATCTTATGTTAAACCATTTACAGCCCTTTTTTGGGGGGGGGGGGGAGGGAATGCATGGGGCAACACAGAACAATGAAATTGCAGCTTGGATATTTAGATCCACTCATGGTGGGTTCTCCTTGGTTTCTTAATGGAGTTCTTAGCAATGGAGTTCTTGCCTCAAGGTTTCATTAACAGAAGGATAGAATCAAGGTCATGTGAAGTTCTACTATCACTCTACAAAGCCTTGGTAAGACCACACTTAGAATTTTGCATCCAGTTTTGGTCACCCCAATACCAAAAAGAAGTTGAGACTCTGAAAAGAGTACAGAGAAGAGCAACAAAAATGGTTAGGGGCCTAGAAGCTAAAACATGTGAAGAATGATTGCAGAACTGGGCATACGTAGTCTAGAGAAAAGAAAGAGTAGGAGTGACATAATAGCAGTATTCCAGTATTTGAAGGGTGGCCACAAAGAGGAGGGGCTCGACTTATTTTCCAAAGCACCAGAAGGCAGGACAAGAAACGATGGATGGAAACTAGCCAAGGAGAGAAGCAACCTAGAACTAAGGAGAAAATTCCTAACAGTAAGAACAATTAACCAGTGTAACCAATTTTCCTTTGGAAGTTGTGGGTACCCCATCACTGGAGGTTTTTAAGAAGAGACTGGAAGTCATTTATCAGAAATAATATAGGTCTCCTGTGAGAGCAGGAGGTTGGAGTAGATGACCTCCAAGCTCTCTTACAACTCTGCAGTCAATTTTGGTCACCAATTCACAAAAACGATGTTGAGAGTTTGGAAAAAAAATCAGAGAAGAGCAATTAAGATGATCAAAGGCCTGGAGACTAAAACATATGAAGAACGGCTGCAGGACTTGGGTTTGGCTAGTCTAAAAAAAAGAAGAAGTAGGGAGAGACATGATAGCAGTGTTCCAGTATCTGAGGGGCTGCTACAAGGAAGAGGGGGTTAGGTTGCTCACAAGAGCACCAAAGGGAAGGACGAGAAACAATGGTTGGAAGCTGATCAAAGAGAGAAGCAACCTGTAATTAAGGAGAAACTTCCTGACAGTGAGGACAATCAACCAGTGGAACAGCTTACCCACAGAAATCGTGAGCGCGCCATCACTGGAAATCTTCAAGAAGAGACTGGACAATCACCTGTCTGAGGTGGTATAGGTTCTCCTGCTTAAGCAGGGGGCTGGACTAGAAGACCTTCAAGGTCCCTTCCAGCTCTATTCTATTCTATTCTATTCTATTCTATTCTATTCTATTCTATTCTATTCTATTCTATTCTAATTCTAATTCTATTCTGTTCTAATTCTAATTCTATTCCATTCCATTATTCTATTCTATTCTATTCTATTCTATTCTATTCCTGTTACTAAGACCTCTCAGTACTCACTTTCAGCCAAAATGCATTCCCAACGTATTTTCTTGGCTGTTCCCACAACCATATTGAAAGTCAGGCCAGATGCATTAATCCCTCATGACATAGGATGAGTTCTGGAGCTGAAAGAAGACACCTTGCCAAAGGTCATTTGGTGAGCTTGCAACCAAGTGAGATTTGATCATCTAAAGGAGATGGCATTCATTAATATCTAAGATCGCACATTGACCTCTTCATAGAAAGAGGGGTGTAAATATTAAGGAACATTTCCACATGTGCTTATAAGCCATTGGGCTTTATAATTATGACAGGAGAGAAAGGTTATGATATTTAAAGCTCAGTATCCCAAATGCATCCATTTGATACTCCAGACCTTCATGTAACCCTCAAAAGTCCTTAGTTTGTGACCTTCTAAAGTTTTCCAGTCTTTTATAAAAGTACTTATTGCTTTCTGCCTGATCAGTAAGTTAATATTGTTGTTTCTGCAAATTCCAGTATATTCACAGTCCATTCCTCTTTTGTGGGTATTTTATTATTTCTCTATCTTTATGCATTTAATAGTCTTGCTATAATTACCATATATAAAACAATCTTCCATGAGTCTTTTCTAATTGGCTATCCATAAATATCAATAATAAAAGTACTGGTTATATCTAAACATTGATCTTTAACATTCTTTGTATCATCATCTGCAATTTTATCTTTTTTTTCTTTTTCCCAAATTCACCATGCATGGTTAAAAGTCCCTTCTTGTTTTTTGTTTTTTTTTTCATTTCAAATATTAACTAGAGCAGGGCTTTTCAACCTTTTCACCCATTGTACCACTTTTAGGATATGGCAATATCCGAGTACCACCAGTCACCTAGCAAGGTGTCAAAAAAAAAAGGAAAAAAGTGATAAAGTACAGGTAGTCCTCGACTTACAACAGTTCGCTTAGTGACTGTTCGAAGTTACAATGGCACTGAAAAAAAGTGCCCTCCAAGCCACAGCCGAGCAAGACGAGTTGCATATTGCTGTCAAAATTCCCCTCTAAAATAATACTTTTTCAGACTGTTTTATTTTCTTCCTCAACTCCATCCATTCATTTACATTTACATTTTCTGCCCACTTTAGAAAGCATGGCCCGGAAAACAAAATCCTTATGTAAGTCTTTCAATATATTGATTCTCAGAATGGACACATGGTAATGATATTACCGGGTCCAAAACCTGTGACAAATGCCAAATTTCTGACATTTTCAAATATTTATTAGCACAATTGTCTAGACTCAAAAGGAGGAGAGTGGTGCTTGAAATGAAAATCCTCAAAAGAAGAAAAAGTCCAGGCATACTTAATACGTAAAGAACACGGGTTCATACCACAAAATTCTCTGCAGGTTACATTTAGGCTCCACAGCCCTGTCTGACAATTTTGAAAAGACAGGAAAATGTCAGCAGTTGTAGAGATGTAGTTCAGACTATGGGGTTTGTGCAAATTCCACAGATGTTGATATTAGAGGTGTATGAACTTGGGGTCTGCTTCAGACATCCCCAAATACCCATTTTGCTTGTAAGTTCTGAAGTTCCTCATAGCACAGTGTGAATTTCCTTGACAAGCCAATGTGTGGCTTCTCTTGTTTTCTCTCATCTCCACTTCTTTTTAGGGCAGGGGTCTTCAAACTTGGTCCTTTTATGACTTGTAGACTTCAACTCCCAGCATTCCTCAGCCAGGCACACTGGCTGAGGAATTCTGGGAGTTGACCTCCACAAGTCATAAAAGGGCCAAGTTTGAAGACCCCTGATTTAGGGGTCTGTGGATAATTTCATCTTATGATATTGCCCTTGTTTTGTCAATACTAAAACTAGCGTTTGTCCTTCCTTCCTTCCTTCCTTCCTTCCTTCCTTCCTTCCTTCCTTCCTTCCTTCCTTCCTTCCTTCCAACATAGAAATGGAACTTTTTACAGTGCTTATGGGTTTTGTGCCCTCTCTTTTCCCATAGCTTCTTTCACTTCTGGTCCCACTTCTCTCCCAGGGAGAAAAGAGGAGGTTACAAGATAGTTCTGTATTCTAGCACTTTGTAGTTCTACAAAACTGGAGTGCTTTCCATCAGCTACTCTCTCTTGCGTTCTGCTTACAGATATTCCTCAGCACAAGACCATAAGGCGCCATTGTAGCAGAGTGGTTAGAATGCGGTATTGCAAGCAAGTTCGACCCTGATCGGCTCAAGGTTGACTCAGCTTTTCATCCTTCAGCAGTTGGTAAAATGAGGACTCAGATTGTTGGGGGGAATAAACTGCCCAGAGAGTGCTGTAAAGCACTGTGGAGCAGTGTATAAGACTAAGTGCAATTGCTATTTCTATCGGGACTGAAACTTCTGTTGCTAAGCAATGCAATCATTAAGTGAGGTGTGCCTTATTTTACAATATTATTGTTGTTAAGTGAACCATGTCATCATTAAACAAATCCAATTTCTCCACTGACTTTGCTGGTGGGAAGCCAACTGTGAAGATCGCAAATAGTGATCACATGACCACAGGGACACTGCATTGGTCATTGTTAGAGAATTTTAATTTCTCTGTTGGTGAAAAAATAAATCAGAAGCTCTCACAGTTGACTGCATTTAGCTGATTCAAAATAACTTCTTTATATTTATATCAAAATATTTACAATTTATAATTCTTCTTTACAGCAACATAGCTCAATTGAAGACTTCTTATAGAGAGATATAGAGACAGACCTGAGACTGGAAATCCAGCTCCTAACTCAATACCTTTTTGAACAGACTCAGCAGCACTTTCTTCACATTGGCTGACTGAATTACCACATGACTCTTCCTGCTCATGAATATTCCAACAGTCATCAATATGAAGATCAATCGTAAGTTGTTTTTTTCAGCACTATTGTAATTCCAAAGGGTTACTAAATGAATGATTGTAAGTCAAGGACTACCTGGATGTCCAACAGCAAATTCCTCCTCTTTAATACACCCAGTATCACCACGTCACACCATACAAAAACAACTCTAGGAATGCCCAACAACTTTCTCCTCCATTATTTAATGTTTCTATCCATTTAGGTGTTAGCAGGTAGAAGGCAAATGTTTTAATTAGGCACAAAGGTTCTTGGTATCCCTATGATATGGAATCGTATTTTGGTCCACTGGGTCAAAAACCTTTGGCCTTGAGACAATTGCATCATCTCATCCTATCAAGACTTTCAGATGTGTGAAGACATTATTCAAATCACCCCCCTTCATCATTTTTTCCCTCCTCAAGGGTATATAAGTCCAGTTCTTATCGTTTTTTTCATGGTTTCTATCGCCCTGATCATTTTATTGCCCTCCTATGAAACTCTTCCAGTTTCTCTAAATCCTTCTGAATTTGTGACCCAGAACTGGACACTATCTTCAGATTAAGACCAGAATTGAATAATTTCTTCCCATGATATGGAAATTATATATCTAATGACGCAATCTAAAGTTACATTAGGTTTCTTTCCAGCCATGCCACGTTAAGAGCTCATATTTAATTTCTTCTCATCCAACATATTTCCCCAACTATTATTACCAGAATATGTAATAGTTCTGCATTTGTACATTTGATTTTTGTCTTCTAAAGAAAAGGACTTGTCACACAGATAATGAAACTCATCAGCTCTGAGCTGGCAAATGAGATTTCTTGGAGACAAAGTAGATTTTTCAGTGGATTTCTTTGCAAGATTGCTACCTGTTTTTGTCAAAAACCTTTAGATTTAAGAAGGTAGAGTTCCTTGGGGTCTTCCAAAAGGAAACCAGAATGTTTAATGTGGTTGTCCATGCACATCACCGATCCCTTGGCCACTATCAAGCTGACAGCAATTATGCAAAACAAGGACAAACCTAAGTTTGTACAATCTGCACATGCACAATGGTGGAAACCCATTATTAAGGTAATCACCAGATGTCACCTTTCTGATGAGAGCAGAAGACTCGCTAATCAAATTAACAATTAGGATGCCATTGGCATCTTGCTCCCATTAATGTCATAATTGCAACTCAGTAAGCACCTGTGTTGCTATCTCTGTTATATCCTAATTAGCTCTGTTAATGAATGATAATGAAATTAATGGAGGGTGGGGAGAGATGCGGTAGGAAATTGTCCAGCAGAACCATCCAGAAATAACCACGTGCCAATGCCATGGTTAAAAAGGCAATCTAAACTTTTGATGAGAACATCTAGGTATTATTTGTGAAAATATTATTTCAATCAATCGAGAGTTTCAGAATACCGTCTTCGCTGCCTTTTTTTCATCTTGACTCCTGATGACTTCACAGACATGGACCTGTTGACTTTGTGATAGCCATATGAAAGACACTGGCCATTACCAGCTTCTGCAGATGCGACTTCTGTATCACAGTCTAGCCTATAAACATGGGTATTCCTAGTGTTTCCAAGAACTAATAAGGTCCAACTCTGTTTGGATTTTCTGAGATCTGTTTATCAATAACTAATCAGCTTATTGCCCCCAACAATCTGGGTCCTCGTTTTACCAACCTTAGAAGGATGGAAGGCTGAGTCAACCTTGAGCCTGTCAAGATCAAACTGTGGCAGTAAGTTAACCTCCAGAACTGCACTCTAACCTCTGAGCCAGCGCAGCTTAAGTCGGCTTTATTATGAAAAACATCAACCTGTATCAGTGGCAGAGGTGTAGGCATCAGTTCCCAGAGTACCCTAGCCAGTCATGATGGCCGAGGAATTCTGGGAGTTGAAGTCCACATGTCTTAATGATACCAAAGTTGAGAATCACTGGTTGATGTGATTGATCAGAGTCACCACCAACTTGATGACACACATAACCAACCATAAACATGGAAAAAAAAAAATAGAAGTCAGAGAGAGATAAAATGCTGGAAGCAAGGGGTCAAAAAGGTCAAAATGGCAGCCATAACCATGTGATTTATTTCGCATGCCATAACAGAAAACAGCATTAGTGCATCTGAAAAGAGACATTGTTTTATATATATGTGGCCTCTTCTTGATGGGAGATCCTTGTATAGACTAGAAATGACAGATCACTTTGCCTCGTGTGCCTCACAAGGAGGTTAATCTATATAGTCTACCATGTGTTGAAGGCCTCACACATTTTTAACGTTGCAGCTTCAGTTACTTTCCCTTTGACTGCCTTGGCTGGCACAGTATATATAGGAGTTACCTACAGATTCTTCCTAACAGTGAAGACAATCAACCAGTGGAACAACTTGCCTCAAGAAGTTGTGGGCACTTTTTCACTGGAGGGTTTTAAGAAGAGACTGGACAGCCACTTGTCTGAAATGGTATAGGATCTCCTGCTTGAGCAGGGGGTTGGACTAGAAGACCTCCAAGGTCCCTTCCAGCTCTATTCTAATTGATTGCTAATAAGCCGAGAGATTTAGGTACCAAAATACGCCCCTGAAATTGGGTTTGGCTTATCTTTGGAAGGACTTTCCACAGGTACATACGGTAATATTTTTTAAAAGTACTTGTAGATATTGCTGATAAACCTATCCATGGATAAGCCAACTTCAATTTTTTTTTTAACCAAGATACCAGGAAAACATGCCACCTGCATATAAGCAAATTAAAATGTACACAAATTTCAAGGGTTGACATATCTGTAGGATGGAACCTTTTTCATGGCGTATCAGTTAAAAATTAGTGGATTCTACTGAAGTGCTCAAGTAGATCAAGTTCTGGTGAATTAGGTGATCTTGATCCCATAGAAATCCACAAGTAGAGTTGCAATGTTTTAACAAAAAGACTTTTTTTTTTCTGGTTGGAAGACTTGTGACTTTTGCCTTATCTATCAACCCACTTCCCACCAGCACATCAATTTTCCCATTGCAACTGAATTTGGGTGTACGGCTTTCTTTCAAAGTAAAGTAATATTTTCATAAAAAAAAAAAAAGTAATCAGCACACAAAGGGAAGTGTCCTTTTTCTGATGGGCAAGCAGCATGTTTTGGGGAGCAGTTTTGTCCTGCTGGCTTAACAACATGCCTGTCACAAAACTGGTGATTCAGAAAATTTACTAGTGCTCGCTTAATGATTAATTAGCCCTCTCCATGTGGATCGTGCTTTCCTCATTATGCATGTTGTTTGAGAGAAATTCATCCTCTTCCTAAAGAATATAGCAGATGTGTGCAGAGCATTTAATGAAAGCCGGCGCAAGGCCCACCGTTCTGTGAACAAAATTAGCCGAATTCAGATGTTCAGACCAGGACTGCCTCTAATCAATGGGTGTCCACATTATGTAGATGTGAGAAATTGCTTTGAAAAGAAGGCATGTCTAGTTAATAAAGTCAGACTTTCATAGAACATAGAATAACAGAGTTGGAAGGGAACTTGGAGGTCTTCTAGTCCAACCCCCTGCTCAAGCAGGAGACCCTATACTATTTCAAACTTATGGTTGTCCAGTCTCTTTTTGAAAGCTTCCAGTGCTGGAATACCCACAACTTCTGAAGGCAAGCTGGTTAATTGTTCTCACTGTCAAGCAATTCCTCCTTAGTTCTAGCTTGCTTCTCTCCTTGATGAGTTTCCATCCATTGTTTCTTGTCTTATCTTCTGGTGCTTTGGAAAAGTTGATCCCCTCATCTTTGTGGCGGCCCCTTAAATACTGGAATACTGCTAAAAGGTCACTCTAGTAAGTTCTTCTTTTCACTAGACTAGACATACCCAAATCCTGCAACTGTTCTTCACCAGGCCCTTAATCATCTTAGTTGCTCTTCTCTGCACTCTTTCCAAAATCTCAACATCTTTTTTATAACATGGTGACCAAAATTAGATGCAGTTTTCCAAGTGTGGTCTTACTAAGGCTTTGAAAAGTGGTACTAATACTTCATGTGATCTTGATTCTATTCCTTTACTTCCTGCTTCAGCTGTCAGGCAGCCTTCGACCAAACATAGAAGAACATACCTATGCTATAGTCCTGCTGGAGAAGCCAATGGCAGAAGTAAGGAATGGTGAAGAAATGTATGACTTATAGAGTAAAAATGATAACCGTGGAAGAGGAAATGGATATGACTACACAGAAATGAAGGCCCAGCCCTCAGGAAATGATGGAGTTTGGTTTTAAGATGGTGCTCCTTCTTGTATAATTTAACTGATGAGCTCCTGTCTACAATAATTTCTCAATTTTAAGATTCGGTATTTCTGTTTTTCTGAACAGAATGACCGGGGGAGACAGAATAGCAGTGTTCCAATATTTGAAGGGCTCCTATGAAGATGATGGGGTCAAACTATTTTCCAATGCAATAAAAGGCAAGACAGGAGACAATGGTTGAAAACTAACCAAGGAGAGAAACAGCCTAGATCTAAGGAGAAAATTTCTAACAGTTAGAGCAATCAACCAGTGGAATAGCTTGCCTTCAGAAATTGTGGGTGCTCCATCAAAAAGAGACTGGACAACCCATTTGTCTGAAATTTATGAGATCTCCTGCTTCAGCATGGGTTTGGACTAGAAGACCTCCAAGGTCCCTTCCAATTCCAATTATTCTATGTTCTAAGAACTGTCTGTCAGGTGCAAGTAATTAGGCAGATTCATTGAGTTCAAAGCAGAGAAGAGTTTATTATTCCTACCTCTAGTATCTAAGTATCTAGTCAATTAATGATCAAAGCTAAATTTGTGCTAGATAAGGGTCAACAATTCACAGGAGGCTGGACTTAGGTATTTTGTGACAATGCAAGGACTCTAAACTGATGACACCTTTAACCCCACCTTCTAGCTTAGCCTCTTCTCCTACACTGTCTTGTAGAAGCTGTGAACTAGGCCAGGAAGAAGAACCAAAGAGGAGACCCAGAATACTAGCAACTTGGGTGCTGCCACAGTATTAGAAGGGCAAGTTGTGATCATGGCAAGGATAAGATTGAGTGCTTACCTGATTCAAACATTCAGTTGGAAAGCTGAATCAAGTTGGATGCCTCCAAAGCCACTCTGCAACAGTGACCAAAATCAGTAGCTTAAGGAAAATTATATAATTTTTTTCTGAGTTGATTTCCAAAGCCTGATTTGCTCAAGGTAAATGTTCCAAACCCATTAAAAAAAAAATCTGAACCGAATCAATTATATTTTGAATTGATTCAGAAATGCTCCAGCTCCAGGGACGGGAAAGATTACTTTTGCCGTGACAAGTTTCCAGACCAAGTAAATTTTTATCACTGTGTCTGTTGCTAATTGCCTATGGATTCTCACCAAGACAAAAGCAAATTGGCCAGAATGCTTTTGGTAACCTAATTGGCTGTCTGAGAAGACTGAATGGAGAGGTCCTTTGGAGGTATTCCATTTGAAAGCATCATTATAATATACATGAATTATTGAATGGCCTTCCCTGGCCGTTTACTGTATATTTCACACCGAGTCTACATAACTTTTGGAAGCAACCTGTTTGCTCAGCCTGTGGCTGAATTGAGGCTGCAGCTTGACGGAGCATCTTTTTTACCATGGTTTTCGTCTTCTTTTCACTATTGCAATTTTGTACGGCTTTATTGGTTTGTTTGGTTATAACCTGCTTGGGGATTACTTTTAATGAAAAACAGACGAAAAGGTATAAACAAACAGACTTCACAAAATGGCCTGCTTTTAAAGAGTAGGTCTGCAGTTGCATAAAACAACAACAGCCGCATTATAAGCGAGGGGGGGGAATGGCTATTCCCCCCCCATTTCTTAGTGCTTTGAAGTTTGCTAGCTTTTGGAACCTATTATAGAAATTTAGATTCGTTATGGCTCCTTAATGGCAAAAGGTCGTTACACACCTAAACAAAATATGTAGCAGTTACCTCCTGGATGTTGGAGATAATCCGTAGCTCTCTATCAATATTGTTTTGAACCCTGGCTGTAGTTTGTAATGTGGCAGAAAAGGGAGAAAAAAAATCATGTGATATTTATTGCATTTCTTAATCCAATTATATTTCATCTCTAGTTATCGACTATGGAAAACCTCATTTCTGCCCTCTCTGGATTCTGTCATACGATGAAGGGGAAGGGGGGTGAACAAAGGGGTTTTATGGCCCTCACTTTCTTCGGTACAACTTCAAAAGAGACTGAATGTGGATACCACCAAAAGGACTAACCATAACAATGGGGCCATAAGCTTTCATCTACTCCCCTCCGAAGTTTCCCTTCCGCCGGCAGTGAGGAAAAAGGGGGTGGAAATGTAATGCCTGGGATTGTCGCTGGAAGGATGGTGGGGTGGGGTGGGGCTGCTGGGGACCCCTTAAAAACTTGAACCGTAGGGCTTGGCCCCCAAGTCCTGTCTA
Organism: Crotalus tigris; assembly: GCF_016545835.1. Classification (NCBI taxonomy): domain Eukaryota; kingdom Metazoa; phylum Chordata; class Lepidosauria; order Squamata; family Viperidae; genus Crotalus; species Crotalus tigris. Next base: position 3,630,257 of record NW_024096931.1, on the reverse strand, counting down.
GAACGCCTGCAACCATTTTCTCTTAATAAAAGATGCCTGTTGGAAGAAATATTCCAAGAGTTCTGTCTTCTTAAGATGCAAAGTGGGGTGGGTCCTTACAATTACATCTAAAGGATTCTTAAATATACATAAATGAACACATATAAATATATATGCCAGGGGTCTTCAAACTTGGCCCTTTTATGACTTGTGGACTTCAACTGCCAGAATTCCTTAGCCAGCCAGTCGCCTGTTTCTAGTCAGATACTTCACACACACGCACACGCACACACACACACACACACACACGGGAATTTATCATAGTTACAAAAAGTAAATAACATGTTTGAAATCAAAGACAGGTTTGACTGAATTCAGTTTTTACCTGCTGCTGCCTACCGTGCTTGTTTCCAGCCAAGATACAAATTTCGACCCTTGATACAAAGCCGTAAGTTGGCATCCAACTCACAGATTCCGGTATGGGTGTTACCTTACTAATGACTGGAATAACAACAGAAAGTCTGTGGGACCCGAAGGTGGGCCAGGTGTAAATTGCTCTGGGCATGCCTTCCTAGCCCATTCAAGGAGGTCTGGATGTCTGAATTGTCTTTTCTGCAGCTGACCTGCCAAGGTCACCTGGAAACGTCTACATCACCAGGTCCTTCCCACCTTCTCTGCCCCTCCAATTGGGCTCCCAGCAGCAGTGGCTGGACAGACCACCTAGAATTAACCCGTCCACAAGGAAACCTTGCTCTCCTCCTTCTCCTCGCCCTCCGCCATCATCTAAGGCGCTTGCTCTTTCATCAAAGCTGAACGTGTTAACTAAACCACCACGACGAAGTGTGCAGCTCAGCAGTCCATTGCGAAGAAGTGCTGTCAAGCCATGCAGAGCAACTCCTTGAAAACGTTCTTTCTTTCTTTTTTTGAGAAAGTCACTTGCTTTTTGTTTTTGTTTTACTTCTCCATTGTGGTTTACTGCAGTGTTATTTATTTTTCAACATTCTTTTCTGTTCTGTCTTTGGACAGACACAAGGCTCCCCATTATCTATGGCTGTGAAAGGTCTCCTTGGTTCTTTGCAGCAGGGCTAAAATATCCATCAGTGGAAACATTTTGATTTCTTTATTTATGTGGTTAAATTTGTTTCCTTCCTCCCTCCCTCTTTCCTATCCCCTTCCTTCCTTCTTACCCTCCCCCATTCCTTTCCTCCCTTCTCTCAATCCTCCCTCCCTTCCCTCTCCCTCCTTCCCTCCCTCCTTTTCATTCCTTCCTTCTCTCCTTCACTCCCTCCCTCCCTCCCTTCCTCCCCTCCCTCCCTCCGATCCCTTTGTCTTTCCATTCGTCTATCACAGTGTGCATAGTGGGAAGCTATTGGTTATGCTATGAGTGATCATATTACCAAACAATATCTAAAAATGTTGCTTAACATGCTGCATTACCGAGATGTGGCTCACTCTGGCAGGAATAATCAGGACTCCCTCTCTCCCTGTATATAAAGATAGATACAGATTCTTTCAGCCATCCGAAATTTAAATGAGAAGAAAAGGAAGCAGCAGGGCCATTTCACTTTTTCCCCCTGTGCTGTACACAACAAAACATATAGCTCTGCATGCATTATTAATATGGGGTTTATTGCTTGCTTTTATTGGCTCCACCGCTGCTCCTCTCTTGGGAAGTCACGGAACGCAGGGTGGATTGCGCAAATGTCCACATTAGCAGGGACAGCCATATACAAGGCAAATAAGATGCTACAAATATCAATCTGTGCTTCCACTCTTCCTATAAGCATTAATACGGAAACACAGTCTCCTTCGCCACTGCTCACTGAAATATCTGTTCATTCATTTTTGGAAAGGCAGTTGTGTGGCTATTGGAATAACATAGAACAAATTTATTTCGGAGGGAGGGAGGGAGGGAGGGAGGGAAGGAAGGAAGGAAATGGGAGGGAGGGTGGAAAAAAGGAAATGGGTGGGAGGGAGAGAGAGAGAGAGAGGAAAGAAGGAAGGAAATGAGAGGGAGGAAGGAAGGAAGGAAGGAAGGAAGGAAGGAAGGAAGGAAGGAAGGAAGGAAGGAAGGAAGGAAGGAAGGAAGGAAATGGGAGGAAGGAAGGAAAGAAATAAATGGGAGGGAGGAAGGGAGATTCAAAATAAATGATGACTCAAGGAAGGGATGTGCAATGTCTTGAAGTCATTCAAATGTTGATGTTGTTGCCTTTCAGACATGTAACAAAACTAATTCTGCTTTGTTATTTGTCCTGCATTTACAGGGATGCCACATGTCCTTTTGTGAGTCAAGCGATGCTATCAAGCCTTGAGTGGTAAATGGAGGTACAATTTAAAAGGTTTTGGGCAGAAACAAAGAAATAGGGAATGTGGTATTAGCCTTTCGAAGTAGACCAGGTCAAGAAGCAGATATTGCAAGGATTCCAGAAATGCTACTTTAGTTTTTAGAGTATATTAACAGAAACTTGAAAGCTTGTCTGTCTATCCTCTCCTATGCTAAGCAAAATCAAGGATGGGGTATTTTGTTCTCCATCTTCCTTCTATTTTTGTACTGTGTAATCTTCTCCAAGTCCCACCTTAGTACTTACAGAATACAGAATAACAGAGTTGGAAGGGACTTTTGAGGTCTTCTAGTCCAACCTCTTGCTCAAGCAGGAGACCCTACACCATTTCAGACAAACGACTGTCCAGTCTCTTCTTAAAAGCCTCCAGTGATGGAGCACCAACAACTTCTGAAGGCAAAGCCGTTCCACTAGTTAATTGTTCTCACTGTCAGGAAATTTCTCCTTAGTTCTAGGCTAGATCTTGATCATTTTCCATACATTACTTCTTGTCCTGCTTTCAAGGGTTTTGGAAAATCGATTGACCACCCCCTCCTCTCTCTGTGACAGCCCCTCAAATACTGGAAGACTGCCATGATGTCACCTCAATTCTTCTCTTCACTGTACTAGACATAACCTAAATATCGCAACCGTTCGTTGTATGTTTTAGCATGCAATTCTTCTGAGGTTAAACAGACCATATGGACACATCAACTCTTCCTACCGTGTCATACTCCTCAAATATACTGGAAGTTGTAGCACTTTCACCGTCTTTTAGGTGGGTGAAGAAATCTACCCTAGTTCACTCAGATATTTAAATGGTGATCTAGCATCACTTCATTTCATTTCACTATTGCTTTATTCTAGAAGTTCACCACTTACTTATGCCAATGGGCATGCTTTAAGTCAGTGGTTCTCAACCTGTGGGTCGGGACCCCATTTGGGGTTCAACGACCATTTCACGGGGGTCGCCAAACAACGCAGTCTGCCATTTTTTTCCCCTTTTTCCTTGGCTGTGCTACTCCCTTTTATTCTATTGGCTTTTGAAAGCCAATAGAATAGACTCTCTTGAATAAAGTCTATTGGCTTTCAAAAGCCAATAGGAATTGTCCAGGCTGTCTCTGCCCTGCTGAGCCCGCCAAAAGTCCCATTCTGCAAACGGTGCTGCACCAGTTGAGTAGTCCTCGACTTACGACTGGTTGAGTTATCCTCGACTTACGACCGGTTGGGGGTCGCGGCATTAAAAAGGTTGAGAACCACTGCTTTAAGTGCAAGATGGTCCAATAAGGATTTGGGGTACCATTAGGTAAGACTGGGAAATATCTCCAGTGGAAATCTCAGACAGTGCTCTTGCCTAGACTCTCCCATTCTACTGTCCTTAAATGCACTGGGTTCACATCGTCCAGATTTCACAGCTGGAATGGCCAATAACTAAATAGTGAAATGATACGACTCAATACATGCCATTTTTCCAATACTGTGGTGTGCTGTTCTCTTTTATGATTTCGCTAATGCTTTTAGGGGCCTTTAATGAATGTGTTATAAGCTGCCTGGAGGCCCTCTTGAAATCAAAAGGCAGAGCTTGGATTTCTTAAGGAAGAGATCAATAAATATTAACCAACTTCCCCATTTCAAGAGGCTGCTTTGGAATAAGGATGCCGGAACGGCGACCTTTTAATTTCACGTCTGTTTCAACTATTTTCCCAAAGATCGCATCTTAAGTAAAACACGCTGTAGACAAAATGGTATTTCAGAAGCTTCTCTCTCTTTCTCTCAAAATCTTATTCGTGGACCCGGAAGAAGCAAAGGAGGTGACTCATTTCAAGCAACCTCCGTTCCACCTAGAATTAGCTAATTTTCTCTCTTTACCTTCCAAGTATATTTGCTTTTCTATTCCCAAACTTGAGTCTGACCTTTCCCTGAAGGACTTGATATAAATTTATAGTACCATTTCTTCATTTTCCCACCCCTCCCATTCTGTGCATTCCACCAGCTTGAAAGAAACAAGCTCTTTAGAGATTTCTCTGGGATATTCTTTGTAATATTAGCAAACACATCCAGGAAAAGCCCGAGGTGTGTTCTTTTCTCGGCAATTTTGAATTTTAGATTTCCAGAAATCTCTTTAATCTCTCATTAGTGAAAGCACTCACGCGCCTATAAAAGTTTTGTTTTTTTAAAAAAAATAAATAAATCAGGATCCGATGAAATTTATTGGGTGCTTCCCAGCTCCTTTTTCTTAACTGCCTTCTAAAAAGTTCATTCTGCCCATAGAAGAAGGAAGAAGAGATCTGTTGAGTTTGATCTCAAGAACGTGGAAATAATTTTTTAAAAGAGAACAATTTTTAAAAGATCACAACATAGAAAAGGCCAGCTCAGTTAGAAAAAAAAAAAACTGCACTGCCACCAGAAAGAATGAATATAGTAGTAGTAAAGTTGGAAGGGACCTTGGAGCTCATCTAGTCCAACCCCCTGCTCAGGCAGGAAACCCTACACCATTTCGGACAGATGGCTGTCCAGTCTCTTCTTAAAAACTTCCAGTGTTGAAGCATTCACCGCTTCTGGAGGCAGGTTGTTCCACTGGTTAATTGTTCTGAATGTCAGGAAGTTTCTCCTTAGTTCTAGGTTGCTTCTCTCCTTGATGAGTTTCCACCCGTTGCTTCTTGTCCTGCCTTCAGGCGCTTTGGAGAATAGCTTGATTCTCTCTTCTTTATGGCAGCCCCTGAGATATTGGAACACTGCTATCATGTCCCCCCTTGTCCTTCTCTTCGTTAAACTTGACATACCCAATTCTAGCAACCGTTCCTTATATGTTTTAGCCTCCAGTCCCCTAATCATCTTTGTTGCTCTTCTCTGTACTCTTTCTAGAGTCTCAACATCTTTTTTACATCGTGGTGACCAAAACTGGATGCAGTATTCCAAGTGTGGCCTTACCAAGGCATTGAAGAGTGGTATTAATACTTCACGTGATCTTGATTCTATCCCTCTGTTAATGCAGCCTAGCACTGTGTTGGCCATTTTGGCAGCTGCAGCACATGGCTGGCTCATTAGGTGATTGTCTATTAGGACTCCAAGGTCCCTCTCACAGTTACTACTATTGAAGTGGTATATAAAAGTAGTCCTTGTCTTACAACCTTTTGTTTAGTGATCATTCCAAGTTACAAGAGCACTGAAAAAGTGACTGACGGCCATTTTCACACTTACAACCATCGCAGAATCCCCATCGTCATGTGATCAAAATTTAGACGCTCGAGAGTTGCCGTTTCCCAGGGTCACATGATCCCCTTTTGTGAACTTCTGACAAGCCAAGTCAATGGGGAAGCCAGATTCACTTCACAACCAGGTTACTAACTTAACAATTGCAGTGATTCACTTAACAACTGTGACAAGACAGGTCGTAAAATGGGACAAAACTCACTTAACAAACGTCTCCCTTAGCAACAGAAATTTTGGATTCAATTGTGATCATAAGTCAAGGACTACCTGTATTTCTAATACATCTGAGTAACTGAGTAACTAACAACCATCATGGTTTCATTGCCTTCTCCCTACCTGCTCTTTCATTGCAACTCATATCTCTGTTGTTCTGAGCCAGAGGGAAGGGCTATATTATTATTATTATTATTATTATTATTATTATTATTATTATTATTATTATTTAGTAGGGGGCTGAAAAGCAATAATTAAATACTGGCCTGAGGCACATTTGCACAAGTGCAGGAACTTAGACAATGGACTTATTACTCTACTAATGTTAGGGCTTGAATTATCTTAACAATCTACCTGAACATAGAGAGAGAGAGAGGGAGAGGGGGAGAGGGAGAGGGGGAGAGAGAGAGGAGGAGAGGGAGAGAGAGAGAGGGAGAGGGAAAGGGAGGGAGGAAGAGAGAGGGAGGAAGAGAGAGGGAGGGAGAGAGAGGGAGAGGGAGGGAGAGAGGGAGAGGGAGGGAGAGAGAGAGAGAGAGAGGGAGAGGGAGAAATGAAGTGATGCTATTGAGAGCTCCACTATTAGAGAATAGTGGCTCTTAAATTGGCATTTGTCCATCCCCTCCTTGGCAAACGGAAGACCTCCTCCTCTTGTGCAACCTGTTCAGAGCTGCATTAAATCACCCACTTTATTTCATAAATACATTATGGACATCTGGCTAGTCAAAGATGCGCCAGCCTTTCCGAGTCGTATCTGCTGCATCAGCTCAGGAGATGTTTCCGCAATATGCCATTTTCCTCCTTTGGGCTTTTTTGCAATGAGGTGATTTCACCCACACCCTCCTTCGTTGAATGCTGCCCACAGGACTGCCGTACTTTTGGTGTGACTTAAAAAAAAAAAAAAAAAAGAGGCAATGTTGCCTGCCAGGTTTTCCCACCATTGTCATCGTGGAAGACAAAACAAACATAACTGGTGTCCCTAAACCGCACTACGTTGAACAGGGACAGGATTCAAAATGTCCATTCTTTCCTTCCTCCCGAAGCTCACCCAGGGTCTGCATTCACACACCCCACAAACCTGTTGACATCTTAGTTTTAGCATCACAAGTGGGTCTATAATAACATTTTTTTCCCTTACTTTCATAATTATAACATTTTTGTCCTGCCTTTGCAGCATTTAGTACATAGAAGAATAGGATTGGAAGGGACCTTGGAAGTCTTCCTGGTCAATCCCCTCTCCAAGGCAAGACACCTTATACCCTGCTGGACAAATGGCTGTGCAATTTTTTTTTTCTTGAAAACTTTCAGCAATGGAGCTCCCACACTTCTGGGAGGCAAGCTATACCATTCATGAATTGTTCTATCAGAAATGTCTCCTTATTTCTAGGGTGGACTTCTCTTTCATGATCTTACACCCTTACTTCTTGTCCTGCCTTCAGGTGCTTTGGAGAATAGGTTGACCTCCTCTTCTCTGTGACAGTCCTACAGGTATCATGTGATCCCCTAATCCTTCTTTTCATTAGACTAGACTAGACATACCTAGTTCCTTCAACCGTTCATCGTACAATTTAGCCACCAGATCTTTTATCTTCTTTGTTGCTCTTCTCTGCACTCTTTCTAGAAACTCAACATCTTTTTATCATAGTGACCAGAACTGGATGCGGTATTCCAAGTGTGGTCTCACTACTGCAGTATAAAGCAGAACAGAATAGAATAACAGAGGTGGAAGTGACATTGGAGATCTTCTAGTCCAACCCCCTGCTCAGGCTGAAGTCCCTAGACCATTTCAGACAAATGGCTGTCCAGTCTCTTCTTAAAAACTTCCAGTGTTGGAGCATTCACCGCTTCTGGAGGCAGGCTGTTCCACTGATTAATTGTCCTCACAGTCAGGAAGTTTCTCCTTAGTTCCAGGTTGCTTCTCTCCTTGATTAGTTTCCATCCATTGCTTCTTGTCCTATCTTCAGATGCTTTGTAGAATAGCTTGATGCCCTCTTCTTTGGGGCAGCCCCACAAATATTATTGGAAGACTGCTATCATGTCACCCGTCATCCTTCTCTTCGTTAAACTAGACATACCCAATTCCAGCAGCCTTTCCTTATATGCTTTAGCCTCCAGTCCCCTGATCATCTTTGTTGCTCTTCTCTTGTTGCTGTACTCTTTCTAGAGTCTCGACATCTTTTTTTACATCATTGCACCCCAAACTGGATGCAGTACTATCAATTCTCGTGATCTTGAAACTATCCCTCTGTTGATGCAGCCCAGAACTGCATTGACTTTTCTCTCTTTTCTCTTTCTAAGCTCTCTTTTCATCCTCCTTTCTTAGAAGACTTTCACATCCAGAACTGCTTCTCCAATATACAATTAAATAGGTTTGCACTGAGACTTAATTAACACTAGCTGAAAGCGCCACAAAAAACTCGAGTTCTTTCAACATCCCCCCAGAAGGAGGAGGAAAGGAGTGGAACAAAGCCTCCCCCCCCCACCCTTAGCTCATAATATTGCAGAACTGTCTGCTAATGATAAATGATGTACTTTGCTTTACATTTCCTTTCTCCTCTCTAGTAGATATTGGCCCATTTGGATGTGTGCTCGTTGTGAATAAATGACTTTGGCAAGTTGTTGCACTTTGGAACGGTACGTTTGTTTCTCCGTTGCACAGCTTGGTTCTACCTGAAGCCGTTTCTTTGGGGAAAATAATGACAAGCTGCTTCTCTGCCTTCATTTTTTACACACTCACACAGGCCATTGTGGGTTTGAACTTTTGTATCCGCTGAAATGTTTCATTCTTGCGATGGCAAAGGGCAGAGATAGAACAAAAGAACTGCTCGGCTGTTAAAGATTGCCATTACTGGGCATTGATCCTGTTCTTGAACGGGGGTGGTGTAACTGGGTGATCCTTTATGGGACTTTCATGCTTACACAAACATGAAGAAGATCCTTTGTTTCCTAATGAGATTTATTATTGACTGTGTATGTTTGCTGGGATATTGGGAAGTCTTTTGTACAGTAATAAGCTGGGGAGAAATGAAAGAGAGAAAGAGAGAGAGAAACAGAGAAAGAAAGAAAGAAAGAGAGAGAGAGAGAATGAAAGAAAGAAAGAAAGAAAGAAAGAAAGAAAGAAAGAAAGAAAGAAAGAGGGAGGGAGGGAGGGAAGGAAAGAAAGAAGAAAGAGAGGGATGGAGGGGATGGAGGAAAGGATGGATGGATGGAAGGAAGGAAGGGAGGGAGGGAGGGATGGAAGGGAGGAAGGAAGGAAGGAAGGAAGGAAGGAAGGAAGGAAGGAAGGAAGGAAGGAAGGAAGGGAAGGAAGGAAGGAAGGAGGGAGGGAGGGATGGATGGATGGAAGGAAGGAAGGAGGGAGGGAGGGAGGGAGGGGAGGGAGGGAGGGATGGATGGATGGAAGGAAGGAGGAAGGAAGGGAGGGAGGGAGAGAGGGGAGGGAGTAAAGGATGGATGAATGGAAGGAAGGAAGGAAAGAAAGAAAGAAAGAAAGAAAGAAAGAAAGAAAGAAAGAAAGAAAGAAAGAAAAGAGAGAGAAAGAAAGAAGGAAGGGAGGGATGGAGGAAGGAAGGAAGGAAGGAAGGAAGGAAGGAAGGAAGGAAGGAAGGAAGGAAGGAAGGAAGGAAGGAAGGAAGGAAGGGTTTTTGAAGGTTCATTAAATTTGGCATTAATGAAAAAAATTCACTTTTAAAGAGTGCAACAAAAAGGAAATACATCCCGATATGGATCAGACTGCCAACTTTTGAACCAGAAAAACAAACTGATGTCTTCTGAACAGAATTTCTACTAGGTTTTGTGACTTTGAATCAGGTAGCTCATGATCAAAGGATCACCCCAATGAAAGGTCACCTTGCTTGTTTTCTTTTTTTTTTTCCCATGCAGGAAGCAGGTGTCCGTGTTGTTGAGGAGGAATGTGTGGATGCAAAGGGGGGGGGACACGATGAAGCCTCAGGGCCATTTCTGATCCCTGAACCAAAACTCCAACAAATCCAGCCTCATTGGTGGCGATAAATGTAGACGTACAAACACTCACCTTAACTGATCATAAAACAAGAGGTAAATTCCAAAGAAAGTAGGTGCGCTTTGAAATTAAGCATCAAAATGAGAAAACCCGGGGGGGGGGACAATTTCTTCCCCCCCCAAAAAAATCATTATAGCTTGCCTGCCTGGTGCTTCATAGCATAATGTCCCCCCCTTTTTGAAGTCCCTGGGGCCCCTCCAGAATCCATTGCCAAGACCACTTCCCCTTCATTTTGTCTCAGCAAATGGCAGCATCATACACACGTTGCCTGGATCTCAAGTTAAACAGAGGCAAGCCTTGTTAACGCCTGGATGGGAGACCATGAAGAAAGGCTAGAACTGTAGACTGAAAAATATCTTGGAAAAACCAGCTGTTGCTACGAAAACTGCACAGATACAGTAGCCAGGAGTCTGTTTTCTGTTCCTACATTATTTTACATTCACACTCTCTTCTCTCTGTCTCTCTCACTTTCTTTCTTTCTCTCTCTCTCCCCTTCTCTCTCTCTCTCTCTCTTTCTCGCTCCCCCTCTGTCTCCATAGATATAGAATAATAGAATTTGAAGGGACCCCAGAGGTCTTCTAGTCCAACCCCCTGCTCAAGTAGGAGACCCTATACCAGAGGTAGGCAACCTTGACTCTTTTATGACTCGTGGACTTCAACTCCCAGAATTCCTGAGCCAGCCATGCATTAAGCCAAGTTTCACCTAGTATATACCTGTATAGACCTCTCTCTCTCTCTCCCTCCCCCCTCCCTCCCTCTCTCCCTCCCTCCCTCCCTCCCTCTCTCTCTCTCTCTCCACAGCTAGGAAAACATGGACAATATTGTTCTGAATATCTCTAGAATTGACTTGACCATTATAGATATCAAAAGCATCTCAGGATTGTGAATGAGCCCAGGATAGGTCTGCTTGCAATCATCTCCTGCTTTTTTTAAACACACAAACACACACACACACACACAAACTATTTATATTCTTCTTTTTTGTGCAGTTTCACACATCCCCCCCCCCCAAAGAAATGGAAAGGGAGTTTAATGAAGGCAGCTTCCTATAAACAAACCAAGAAATAAATTGATGAATCGATCGTATAAACCACAGGTCGGCAACGTGCGGCTCCAGAGCCACATGCAGCTCTTTGAGCCTTCTGCTGCGGCTCCCAGCCTCCTCTGCCATTTGCAGAGAGAGACAGAGAGAAGCACTTGCCTCTCTCTCTCTCCCTCCCTCCCTCCCTCCCTCTCTCTCTCTCTGTTTGTGTGTAAAAAAGAGAATGGACTCACGGTGTTTTCCCACGAGCTGAAAATCTTTTTGGGCGTGGCTCCTCCCTTTGCTGCATCTCTGCAGGAAGCAGGAAGCAGGAAGGGCAGGAGAGAGCTAGCTAGCCCAGCTATCCTGACTCAGGAATTCTGGGAGTTGAAGTCCATGAGTCATAAAAGAGCCCAAGTTGCCTATCCCTGAGCAAGCCCTATAAGAATGTCTGTCATATCCAATATTATATATATATATATATATATATATATATATATATAACCTTGAATGTGCACCCTGTCAGCCCAAATATGGGAGAAAGAAATCTTCTTTCTTTTCTTTTGCCTGTATCAGCTCAATCCAGAGCCATCCACAAGCAGCAGTCACCAACTGCGACATCATTTTGCATTTTTAGGTTGCTAACAAAGAATAGAGAACTGGGATAGCTATTTCGAGTGTCTTAACTCTCTTCAGCTAGACTTACTCTTCTGAGATTCGAACGTGGGCTATATGCCTAACATGCATATAGCCCAGGTTCGAATTGCAGAAGAGTAAGTATATATATACATACATACACACATACACACACACACACACACACACACACACACACACACATAATAAAGGTAAAAAAGGATATATGCAGTGTTAGTTTCATACAATGCCTTGGTAAGGCCACACTTGGAATACTGCATCCAGTTTTGGTCACCACGATGTAAAAAAGATGTTGAGACTCTAGAAAGAGTGCAGAGAAGAGCAACAAAGAGGATTAGGGGGCTGGAGGCTAAAACATATAAGGAACAGCTGCTAGAATTGGGTATGTCTAGTTTAACGAAGAGAAGGACAAAGGGGGACATGATAGCAGTGTTCCAATATCTCAGGGGCTGCCATAAAGAAGAGGGAGTCAAGCTATTCTTCAAAGCGCCTGAAGGCAGGACAAGAAGCAATGGCTGGAAACTAATCAAGGAGAAAAGCAACCTAGAACTAAGGAGAAACTTCCTGACAGTTAGAACAATTAATCAGTGGAACATCCTGCCTCCAGAAATCGTCAATGCTCCAACACTGGAAGTTTTTAAGAAGAGACTGGACAGCCATTTGTCTGAAATGGTGTAGGGTTTCCTGCCTGAGCAGGGGGTGGGACTAGAAGACCTCCAAGGTCTATTCCAACTTTATCATCATCATCATCCTCATCCTCATCCTCATCATCATTATATTATTATTATTAGATATCAAAAGGGGTTTGCGACTCCCAGTGTTTTGTTTTCGGTGGGAAACGGGTCCAAGTGGCTCTCTGAGTGTTTTGGGTTGCCTACCCCTGGTATAAACAAATGACATTCGCCTGTACACCCTATGCAAAGATGTTCCTGGAAAAAGAAACGGAAATAAATATTTGTCAATGAATTGCGGGCAGAAATAACTCTGATGTGAAAGGCCCCTTTGGTATTAACATCTGATTTCAGCCCATTCCTCTCCTCTCCTCCAACATTCCTTTAAATATTACATACAATTACAGAGGAAAAACACCACTAAGCATCTTTTTGTCCTGGCAGAAATATATGTTTGTGCTGTAAGGTCCTTTCTTTCTTTCCCTCTTACTCTAACCACATGTGAAGGAGGTTTTCCGCTGAAACCATAAATCGGAAAAAATGACAAATTCTTTTCTCTCTCTCTCCCCCCCCCTTCTTTCTTTTTCCTCGCTCCTCTCCTAATCACCCTCTTGTAAATAAATGGTGCATCTAAAGAACGAAGGTGGTTTGTAATATTAAAAAACAAGAGCTGGCAAAGCCAGGCTATTTTAAACCATTTGAAACACTACATAATAAAGGCTCTATCAGGGAGAACCAGTTCCAAATGCTTCGCCTTCACTAGCTTTGCTGGTCTGTGAATTATTGCCGTAGTCGATAGATCTCTTTTCTGTAGCACGCTGCTTATGTAGGTGATAAATCTTCCAGCCTTATGGGAGAGGAGGGTCAGGCATCTGTTACTTTGCCCCATTATTTTTCTCCTACATCATTTAGAAAACTGCTGGACTGGACCAATTTTTGATGCGTAGACTTTTTCCTCGGCTACGTTATGTTCTAAATTTTATTGTGCATATTAATTCCACCCCACCCCCCTTTAACTCTGTCTGTCTTTTAAATCTCCATCATGGAAGCTACTGCTGGGTGGGGGGACAAAAGAAGAAAGGAATGTAATTCTTCTTTGTGGCTATGTTGGGGAAATCAGGGTGGGCACACAGAGGTCAAAAACCAAAATGGAAGTCTTGGGCAGGCAATGAATTCAAAGAGTGGGGTTTTTTCTTCTTCTGGTATTTGGAGAGATGGGAGGGGAAAGGATGGAAGTAGAAGCTTGGTTCTAATCCCCTGAACCCCATATTTTTAAAAAGGTAGCATGCACACACTTATCCCAAAGATCAGCGGGATTTGCATCTAGTGAATGTTGAAATCGAACAGCAATAAAACCAGATCTCTTATTGTTCCAAAAAAAAACCTTTTAACTTTTTCAAGATTTTCTTTGATATTCCTCCAATTTGAACTTGGAAAGCATGTTCTGAAGAAAAAAGAATTAAACTAATGTCAGGCTCCCAAAATCAGAAAGACACATCATGATTCTTCCACACAGATTACAGATAGTCCTCAGCTTACAATGGTTCATTTAGGGACCATTCAAAGTTGCAGCAGCACTGAAAAAAACTGACTTATGACCATTTTTCACACTTAAGAGCCACGGTAGCGCAGTGGTTAGAATGCAGCACTGCAGGCTATTTCTGCTGACTGCCCGGCTGCCAGCAGTTCAATCCTGACCAGCTCAGAGTTGACTCAGCCTTCCATCCCTCCGAGGTCAGTAAAATGAGAACCCAGATTGTTGGGGGCAAATATGCTGACTCTATCAAGCCGCTTAGAGAGGGCTGTAAAGCACTGTGAAGCACTATATAAGTCCAAGTGCTATTGCTATTTCAACCATTGCAGCATCCCCATGGTCATGTGATCAAAATTCAGACCCTTGGCCACTGATTCATATTTATGACATTTGCAATGATCCCCATTTTTGACTTTCTGACAAGCAAAGCCAATGGGGAAGCCAGATTTACTTAATAACTATGTTACTAATTTAACAACTGCAGTAATTCACTTAACTGTGGCAAGACAGGTCATAAAATGGGGGCAAAATTCACTTAGCAACTGTTTCACTTAACAGCAGAAATTTGGGGCTCAGCTGTGGTGATAATTCGAGGACCATCTGTAGTGTTCCTTATTCACAGACAGAATCTTGCCAAACTAAAGGATGCTAATATCCCCACTCTGCAAACAATGAGGAAGGAGCTGTCTTCATGCTCACACAGCTATCTAAACTGAATTGTCTCTGCTCCTCTGGAGTGCAGCCCCTCCCTCCCGGGAATCCAGGCAACACAGTAGAAGTTATACTTATTTTTAAAAAACTTTTGAGTTGGCATCATCTACTCTATTTTACCTCCCTACACACACACACACACACCATCAACAGGGGAAAAATAGTGAAAACTGAAGGAAACATGATACCCTGTGGAAATAACATCAAGAATAGACAATGCAAACAAAGCCAACATTGAAAAGACAGCAACAGACAGCATGTACCACCTCTGCAAAGAAACAGTAGACCACCCGGTTAGCTGCTGGAACTACAATAGCATGACAAAAAAAGCAAGAATGGTGCTTTGGAAGATCTGCAAAAAAATGGTCTGCAAGCAAGAATTGATGAGACCACAAAATAAACAATTATGGAAAATGAAGAAGCTAAAGTGCTCTGAGACTTTAGAATTTAAACAGACAGACACCTGCCACATAACACCTCAAATTTAATAATTATCAATAGGAAAGGCAAAAAATGTCTGGATATTGGACCATGGCAGTAATTGGAAACAGCAAACTAGAAGAGAAAGCCCTGGAGAAGATAACAAAATAAAAAGACCTGCAAATAGAAGTAGAAATACTGTGGGAAAAGAAAGCAAAGGTAGTAATAAGCACCTTGGGTGCAATCCCAAAACATCTGGAACATCACTTGAACCCCTTCGGTATTGACAAAATCACCATTAGTCAATTGCAAAAAACAGCTTGACTTGGGACAGCTTACATCCTGCAACAATACCTTTAACTCCACCAAAGATCAACATCTGCCTATCCCAGGTCCTTGAGAAGGACTTGATAGGTGGAGAAAAATGACAAATCCAGTTTAAACATCTGGCTGACTGTGCGACAAACCCTACTTTATTCAGAGAATAAATCAAACTACCTACCTACGTCCACTGAATGGAATTAAAACCGATAAGGGGGAAATTGCAGGATTTTTTTCAACTCAAAAACTCAAAATATCAGAAGATAACAAGTATGACTGTCAGCTATTCAGTGGGTAGTCATCAGATAGATATTCAGTATCCAAAGGAACTGTTGCTACAGTTTTTAAATGGAAGACACATCAACATTTCTCCACCACTTTTTTTTACCCAATATTCTTTTTGGTTGTATGGAAGAGAAAACGGAGGAGGAGGAGGAGGGGGGAGGGGAGGGGGAGGGGGAGAAGGGGAAGGGGGAGGGGGAGGGGAGGGGAAGGGGAAAGATTAACCTCTGGCTGTCTTTTGAAAATCCCAAGAAGATTAGAAATGTCACCAATCTTCTTCCTGATAGATTTGGAATTTAATGGTTTAATGGCAGGCAAATATAATTGTTTTAACAGATGCTCCCCGATCCGTCATGCATTGTATTACTTTTGAAGTTCACTTCCAAATCTATAAAGAAGGAAGCTCAATCTAGGAGTCCTTCACTGTTTCAAAGGAGTCGATCTTGTTGTTACTGAAGCTGCGAAAAAAAAACTTCAGTTTGGAGATTCCATTCGGAACTGATTCAGCTGAATCTCTGAACTGAATTGATTTTCTAAACTGGATCAGAGAGTGGAACTGAATTATTCAATTTATGTATGTATTTATTTATTTATTTATTTATTTATTTATTTATGAGACTTATATACCGCTTTAAGTGCAAGCACTCTCTAAGCGGTGTACACCAGTAAGCAATGTATATATATATATTTACATTGCCCCCAACAATCTGGGTCCTCATTTTACCTACCCCGGAAGGATGGAAGGCTGAGTCAACCTTGAGCCGGTGAGATTTGAACCGCTGACCTGCTGAACACAGTCAGCTAAAGTGGCCTGCAGTACTGCACCCTAACTGCTGCGCCACCTCGGCTCTTTTTAGAGTTAGATGCCTCCGAATCGAAACAAATCATGTGGAGAATAATGTGGAGAAAAGCAAAGTTTTACAGTTAGGCAGGAAAAATCAAGGGGACAAGTACAGATGGGGCGAGACCTGGCTCAAAAACAGTAACTGTGAGAGGGACCTTGGATGACCACTTGACTATGAGCAAGCAATTTGCAGCAGCAGCCAAAAAAGCTAATACCATCCTGGGTTGTACAAACAGAGGCATAGAATTAGAGAGGCTGCCACAAAGAAGAGGGCATAAACTATTCTCCAAATCACCAGAGGGCAGGACAAGAAATGATGGTTGGAAACTGACCAAAATGAGAAGCAACCTGGAATTAAGGAGAAACTTCCTAACAGTGAGGAACAACTTTCCTTCAGAAATCGTGGGCGCTCCATCACTGGAAGTTTTTAAGAAGAGACTAGACAGTCACCTGTCTGAAATAGTATAGGTTCTCCTGCTTGAGCAGGGGGCTGGACTAGAAGACCTCCAAGGTCCCTTCCAGTTCTATTCTATTCTATTCTATTCTATTCTATTCTATTCTATTCTATTCTATTCTATTCTATTCTAGTTGGAAACTGATCAAAGTGAGAAGCAACCTCGAATTAAGGAGAAACTTCCTGACAGTGAGGATGATCAACCAGTGAAAAAGCTTACCCCCAGAAATCGTGGGCGCTCCATCACTGGAAATATTCAAGAAGAGACTGGACAATCACCTGTCTGAGATGGTATAGGTTCTCCTGCTGGACTAGAAGGTCCCTTCCAGCTCTATTCTATTCTGTTCCGTTCCGTTCCGTTCCATTCCATTCCATTCCATTCTATTCTATTCTATTCTATTCTCAAGACATTTTGGGCAATTCTGCTCCTTCTAAAGTTAACAGAAATCTCACTGTGATTGTTTAGAATGCGGTTATTCACCTTTAAACCAATATGATCCAGTCAAAGCTGTGTTTGACTCCTTGCTTCTCCATTCCAGGCCACACTATAATCTCATTTCAGATGCAGATTCTGAGCATAAAACACAACCCATTGGCCAATATTCCACAATAACATTCTTCATGATTGTAGTCGCAACCCTTTAGAACAGGGGTGTCCAACCTTGTAATTCCCCACCTAGGCTGGTTAGGAAATTGAAGTCCACAAGTCTTAAAGTTGCCAAGATTGGACCCATCTACTTTAGAAGTTCAGTTATTTCCTTGAATTACAATAGTCACCTTGAAATTATTGTTGCCCCTCCACCTTGTAAAAGCAGAGTGGAAATGTAGCAATAAAATGTAGTACAGATATTGTGCAGGTGGGCTAATAAACAGATTTATTATTAAAAGAGGGGAAAGTCACCTCCAAAGATATTGCTCAGCTCTTGATCACACAGAATCTAAAGTGGGTGTCTTTTGTTGGGTCACCATGTTGATTATATTTCCCCCCCCCCTTACATTAAGGAAAAAGCTTGTTTGGGAGTTATTAGTGAGCACTGTTATTAGCTCTGCTAGTTTATTATTATTATTGTTACTTGGAGCTTTAGAAGTCAACATGCCTCCTTTTTTAGGATTCTACAAATGAACAATACAAAGTGCATGTCTATCAAATTCCAACTTTCTAGCTATTCTTGAAGCACTACAGCATTCTTGGATTATATTTTATATCCCCTTAAGTAGTAAGACTCGGCTCCTTTGCAGACAGGATGTTTTGGGTTGCATAGTCTAATTTCTAGGCAAGACAAGAGAGAAATTTTATTTTTAAGTGGTGTATCTCCTGTTTTTAGTAGAGCTGTTAAAAAAATCTTTTTTTCTTTTCCATTTTAGAAATGGCCCACATTCTGACAGCTGTGTTCTAATTCTCCTTGGAAGTTACTTCATTTGCAACACTTCTTGGAGTGACATACAATCATGGAATATAATGTGACCTTATGGTTATTCTGAGACCTTCTGCAAAGAAGCACCAGCTTCAGCTTGTACCTTTTGAAAAGTTAGTGACCTCATTTGACTTGACTTTTGAAAATGTGAAAAGAAGGACTAGGTGTAACATGAGAGCAGTGCTCCAGTATTTGAAGGGCTGCCACAAAGAAGAGGGAGTCAAGCTATTCTCCAAAGCGCCCGAAGGCAGAACAAGAAGCAACGGATGGAAACTAATCAAGGAGAGAAGCAACCTAGAACTAAGGAGAAACTTCCTGACAATTAGAACAATTAACCAGTGGAACAACCTGCCTCCAGAAGCAGTGAATGCTCCAACACTGGAAGCTTTTAAGAAGAGACTGGACAGCCATTTGACTGAAATGGTATAGGATCTCTTGCTTGAGCAGGGGGCTGGACTAGAAGACCTCCAGGGTCTCTTCCAACTCTATTAGTCTGTTATTCTTTAGGCAGGAAAGCCAGCTGAGTAACTTTGAGCCAGTCATTCTTTCTCACTTGCTTCTAAACCAGAGTTTCTCAGGCCCTGTAACTAAGTTGTGTGGCCTTCAGTACCCAGAATGCCCCCAGCCAGCCTACTGGCTGGAAGAACTCCACACAACTTAGTTACAGATGTTGAGAAATACCTCTCCAAACCCCTCTCTAAACCAATATATACCCCTATAGAATATTTTGCAGAATCTTCTGGATCATAAACCCACTTGCAGAGACATTAGCAAAATCACTAGCATCTCTTCCAATTTACAGCATCCACTGGCTATTATTCCTTCCCTACTTTCAATTACCTAGTCAGTAAATGAACCTGGCTGGTGTCAAAGCATCTTTCTAAATATAATATTACCTCCTCCCCACCCCACCCCCAATGACTTTGAAGTCCTACCAAAAAGCAATTAACCAGGGCGGAGGGAGAACAATGCTGGCCTGACTCCATCTTATTATTTCTCTGTATCTTGCCTTTTATTAAAATATTAATGATAATTCCAGTAATCTTTTCTTTTTTTTCCTTTTTGACTTTACCCTTGGCATTGAGCAGCCTGGAGGATATGCCTCTTTGTGCTTGGAAAACTCAATTTATTCCCTCAATAACCTTATATAATTTTCAGACTTTCAGTTAACCTCCAAAGATCATCCATCGCTTTGCTATTACACCCACATTCCTGAAAAAGCCACACCAATGCTATTAATAGTAATAATAAAGTTGGAAGGGACCTTGGAGGTCATCGAGTCCAACCCCCTGCTCAGGCAGGAACCCTACACCATTTTGGACAAATGGCTGCCCAATCTCTTCTTAAAAACTTCCAGTGTTCGAGCATTCACCACGTCTGGAGGCAGGTAGTTCCACTGGTTAATTGTTCTAACTGTCAGGAAATTTCTCCTTAGTTCTAGTTTGCTTCTCTCTTTGGTTAGTTTCCACCCATTGCTTCTTGTCCTGCCTTCAGGCGCTTTGGAGAATAACTTGACTCCCTCTTCTTTGGAATCAAGAATCAAGATCATGTGAAGTAAGCCCACACTTGGAATACTGCATCCAGTTTTGGTCACCACGATGTAAAAAAGATGCTGAGACTCTAGAAAGAGTACAGAGAAGAGCAACAAAGATGATTAGGGGACTGGAGGCTAAAACATATAAGGAATGGCTGCTGGAATTGGGTATGTCTAGTTTAATGAAGAGAAGGACGAGGGGGGACATGATAGCAGGGTTCCAATATTTCAGGGGCTGCCCCAAAGAAGAGGGAGTCAAGCTGTTCTCCAAAGCACAGGAAGGTAGAACAAGAAGCAACAGACGGAAACTAATCAAGAAGAGAGCAACTACAATTAAGGAAAAATTTCCTGACAGATAGAATAATTAATCCATGGAACAACTTGCCTCCAGAAGCGGTGAATGCTCCAACACTGGAAGTTTTTAAGCAGAGATTGGACAAACATTTGTCTGAAATGGTATAGGGATTCCTGCCTGAGCAGGGGGTTGGACTAGAAGACCTCCAAAGTCCCTTCCAACTCTATTATTCTATTCTAGTCTAGTCTAGTCTAGTTTAGTCTTTCCATATTCTATTCTATTCTATTCTATTCTATTCTATTCTATTCTATTCCATTCCATTCCATTCCAATCCATTCCATTCCATTCCATTCCATTTCTATTCTATTCTATTCTATTCTATTCTATTCTGTTCTGTTCTGTTCTGTTCTATTCTAACTTTTGGGGAAGAATGGAAACCATATCAGCAGCTGGTGCTTTTCTCAGGGATAGCTGCAGAAATGCTGTCTTCTGAATTTTGCAAGCACTGAATTGTGTAGAGTCCATGTATCTCCAGATTCCAGGCAGTGCACACCAGAATATGGGAATATAGCTTCATTTTCAAAAATAACCATTATCATTTTAAAGCAGGGTCTGTGCAAAAGTGAAGAAGTTGTGATTAGTTGAGCATGAGCACTTTAGATGTATAAGTTCTGGTGCACGCTTTGGAAAGGTAATGATATATGTAGCATTCATGCACAATACATATCACTCTCCACCGTAAACATCTCAGAGACTCCTTGAGCTTAAATCAAAATCAAACCTATCCAACTAGGGTCAAAATTTGACAACTGCAGTGAAAGGCAGAGTGAAAAAAATATTGACAGTAAATAACTATTCCAGATCGTTTCTGCTAAATAGCAAAAAAAAAAAAAAAATCAAAAGAATAAAGAATCAGAGTTTAGGAAATAATTATAAGTTCAAGCCAGACTTAGGAAAAGAAAAAAAAAAAAATACTATGGAGCTGATTGGAATAAGAAAAAAAAAATATTTAGGGAAGTTTGTGCTACAAAGAAACAGAATTCTTAAACCCTGTTATAATTCTTTCAAAGTTCCTGCTCAGAACTACAAAGGGTACAGGACATACTAGAAACGGTTGATATATTGCTTTAATATTCTTCCTTTAAAACCTGTAGTTGGAAAGCTATTATTTAAGGGAGAATCAGGTCAGTTCAGCCAGGATTTATCCCAGTGCATCAAAAGTAAAGACCAAGGAGACACAGTTTGCTCTTCCCATCTTTCCAGAAATTTTGGGGAAAGTTTCCCCCCCCCTCTCACTTGCTAGCTGAGAAGTCCTCCTCTTCAATTGCTCGTAGGAACGTGACCTTGCTTAGCTTCCAACCCCATGGAGACTAACTCAATCTCTTTCAAGGGCTTTCTTTAACCATAATTATGATTTCATTGACCTAGGAATAATTTCTGAATTGCTATTACTGCAGGAGAAACCTTTTTAATCTCAGAAAGAAAGAAAAAACACAAAGTCAGCCTCCCCCCCATCCCCTTTATACAATTTTCTGCCCCCCCCCCTTTTTTTTTTGTTTCCTTCAACTTGATTCATTTTAAAATGCTTCAGTTGCAGAGTTATGCAGGGAAGCTGTTGTGAACTCCGAGGAGACCAAGCGTCATGGACTGTTTGTTTTAGCAAGTTAATGAAAGGAAAGAAATCTCTGGGTTTTTTGTTTTGGGGTTGTTTTTTTTTTGTTGTTGTTTTTGAGCAAAAACAAGCTAAGCCTCGTGTGTATGCAGGCATGCCTCCGCCTAAGTCTAAAGTTTACCCTTTGGAGCCTATGGGGGGGAAAAAATCCAAAAAAATCTGCTTCCTTTTATTTATAATGCTCTTTTCTCCTTGATGGCACAAAAGGGGAAAAAAGTGATTCATTTAAAAACAGCGAAGGTGGTGCTTCTTGTTGTTTTTGTTTTCAACAATATAGATATTTTTAAGGGAGGAGAAACTGGGAATTTTATTTGTCTTTCCACTTGAACAAGAGGGAACGGTTGAAACATCAACACAAGGAAAAGGTTTTTTTTTTCTTGCCCTCTTATTTAAAGTACACTGTAGTGGAAGATCTAAGAAACTGTGAACAATGAGTCCTCATCTCCCATGACTACTTTCCATAAATTTGAATGCAGGTGGGAAGGAAATTAAATTGTGGATGGGTTGCTGAGAATGACGCCTCAGAAAGTCATTTTTTGTAAGATTTGAGATGCTCTTTATTACATAATGGGCACCATTAAAGGTCATCCAGTACAAGCTTTTAGTGACATTTCTGCCTTTCCTCTCAAGAGCCTTGCTGGGTTGGTGTATGCATTTAAATTAAAGAGTAATTAGATCCAGGAGGAGTCATTATATAATGCAAGTTACTCCAACTTATCAGCGAAAAGAAAAGTACCGAATCAAAGAAAGTGAGCAAAGTCAAATGTGAATCTGGAAGAAGAGGGACTGCTGATGTCAGCTTGGCCCCAACATTTGTAAGGACAGCTCAGCTGAACGTTCATTTTATGCATATCTTTCTGCTGTTACTGTAGGCTCCGGTACAGTTTTATAATGTTATGTACATCGTAACCGGAACTGGCAAAGTCTAGTCTAACAGAGACAAGAATTGGGGTTGACATAATAGCAGTCTTTCAATATTTGAGGGGCTGTCAAAAAGAAGAGCAGATGAATCTATTTCCCAAAGCACTTGAGGGCAAGACAAAATGGTATATAGGGAGTTGAAAGAGTGGTGCTATAAAAAATCCTGCCAAATGTGAAGACGCCAAAGGAGTACGGCTCATGGAGTGTGGTTCTAACATGGAATAATAAACAATCACTAGAATAATGATGTGTCTGCATAATTACTGGAGTAATGCTGTGTTAGTAGTATGTGACTAACCTAATGCGCATTGCACTTGGATACAATGCATGTATTAAACTCTCCATGGTATACCCATGAGAAACAAACCTAATGTATTACAATGTGTATTACAATGTGTATTCCTTTGTTCCTGAGAAAAGGAAAGTATAAAACTGAAGTCTGAACCAACCCTCGGGGTTCAGAATTGCTAGTTGCTATTGCTTCTGAACCTGCGCAATAAATCTCTCTGCTAAAACCCTCTGGAATTCGTAAGAGTCCTTTCGTTTTCCACAAAAGTTCAACCATCAGTTCAGAAGTTTATTGTGAAACGCTACAAAAACTCAGATGAGCTATCCATAACAAGCTTTGGGGCATGCTGACTTTCGGTGTGGTGTTAGTTCATGATAATGCTCACCCATACACTGCTAGCCGCACCCAAGAACATTTGAAGCAGTTCTATTGGAATGTTTTTGATCACACCCCCCCCCCCCGATAGTCCAGATCTGGCACTGAGTGACCACTACTGAGGAATTTCAGACCTTGTAAGAGGTTACACAAGTGCCTCAATTTGAATGGCGGTTATGTCAAAAAGTAATGTAATGTAGTTTTCTAATGTGTATAATAAAAGTTCTGTATCTGCGAGTGTCTGTCATTGATAACCAAACGGAGGTTTATTTCCGAATTGCCCTCGTATTAAAAAACGCACTAACTTTACTTAAAACTAACCAAGTTTAGATAGCTGCTTGAATATAGAGGCTAGATTTGTTAGTGAGCTGGTTAAACATATTGCCTCTCAATCCAATTCCTATCGCATTGCAGCTTTTTCCTTTTTCCTTGATTATGTGAAACAGATAATTCCACTCTGTTAAGGATTGTTCAATGAATGAGATGACATCACAACATAAGACAGTCAATCAAGCTACGAAGAGCAATGGAGAATGGGGAAAAAAAGCATTGTATGTAGTGTGTATAGGGAAAGTTAAGTTTATTAAAAGTATCCACACAAACTAGAATGAGCTTCAGCAAAAGTAGATGATTAGAGATAGTTTAGTACTGCTATAGCAACTTCAAGACACATTTAAGTTTTAAAAAGTAGAACAAACATGGAAGCAGATAATCATCTGTTGTCCATGAGATATTTATTTATTATTAGATTTTTTTCCCCACACCTTTATTTTGGTCAACACAAGATGGTATATAACCTAGCACTCTGCCTCCCATTTTCCCCACATTTTCCCCCTGTGGGTTGGACTGGGAGAGAGGGACTGGCTCCAAGTCAACCAGCTGGTCTTCATCCCCAAGGAAAGACTAGAACTCACCATTTCCTGGTTCCTAGACCTGTTACACCATGTCACAATTCAGTAAGCTGTGATCTGGGCAGAGGCATTATAAAGTCAACAGCAAAGCAAAAAATTAAAAATGGAAAGAACAGTCAAAGATAAACATCTCCAAAATGTCAGACCATCATTGATTTTGATAGCAAGTCGTCCCTGTGCTCATAAAATGGTTGACATAAAGAAGGATTTTCTTAGTCATCAAATATCTCCATAGTTGGATGGCCAATAAGGAATATGCTTGTTTAGCCCCATAGGTCTCCAGGATGTGAGTTTCTGCTCCCATCTTACCTCTGCCTAATTGTGTGTGTGTGTGTGTGTGTGTGTGTGTGTGTGTGTGTGTGTGTTTCTGAGTGGAGAAGTAACCTGCCAAATAATGCATTCTGCCTTGCAGTTACCAATCATTTTTACTTTTTCCAGCAACCCCGTCTAACCGTTGTGGAGCTAAGCAACATTCTTATAAATAAAGATGACGCTGGAGGCTACTGTTCTGTTTCATTTTGCAGTGGCCAACTTCTCATTTAAAAGGTTAAGACAAACGTATATACATACATATATAAAAAGTGGGATGGAAGGGTTCCAGGCCAACAAGTCCTCCCCCGTGGTTTTTTCCAGTTTTATTTCTATTGGATGCAAGGACAGAAACTTTTCTAAAAGGAGAAGGCCTCAAAGAACTTCTCATGAACTTCCGTGTTGGTCTTGCATGTGGTTATTGAGGAAACAGAGAGATTTCTGTTATTTAACCCTCTCACTGATCACCTGCAGCTTCCTTGGCTTTCCAAGATTCTATCCCAGTGATGGCGAATCTTTTAGAGACCGAATGCCCAAAAACTGGCCCCGCCCCTGCTCCACCCCCTGCCCTGCCCCGCCCCTGCCCCACCCCGCCCCGCCTGTCCGCAGAGCCACTCACTGCCTCCAGGGCCCACCACAGATCGCCCAGGCAGCCCAACAGCGCCATGGCGGCCACGCCCTCTGCCCGCACCCCGCAGCATCAACTGTGCGGAATGGGGTGTGAGGGCAGAGTCTTGTCTACGCTGCCTGTCTGCCACGTCCTTGGCTGCGCTGCTCCATGTGGGCCATGCTCAGGGGCGACTTTCCTCCAGGGGGGCTGCTGGTGAGGAGGGGGTTGTGGGGGGAGGCGAGGCGGGGGCAACAGCACGTGTGCCCACAGAGAGGGCTCCGAGTGCCACCTCTGGCACGCGTGCCATAGGTTCGCCACCACTGTTCTATCCCACTCTAACGGAAGACCTTAGAGAGAGAAGTCCCTCCAGGTCTATCTTTTCTGAGTCCATCATTTATACTTCTATAACAGTCTGGTTTGTACAGCAACCAAACAGGGCAAATATAGACTCCCACGGATAATTAAGACTGCAGAAAGAACAATTGCAACCAGCCTGCCTTCCATAGGAGACCCGGATACTGTGTGGGTCAGAAGGAGGACTGAGTAAATATCTGCACACCCCTCGCATCCTGGTCATAAACTGTTTCAACACTACAAGGCATTGCAGGCCAAAGCAACTAGACACAAGGACTGTTTCGGGTTTTTTTCCCTCCTGTCATCACTCTCTGCTGAACAACTAATTCTCACAGTGCTGCCTAATGCTCATGTATATTTACCCATGTAGTATGGCTGTGGTATTATCATTTATCCTTCTTATTATCTTTTTTTTACTATCCCCTCTTACTGGTATGATTATGATTATTGTTACTTTGCATGGACACTGAGAGCTTCTGCACCAGAGACCAATTCCTTGTGTGCCTCATCACACTTATAAAGTATTTGATTCAACTGAATTCAACTCAATTCAATTCAATATCTAGTTTCCTAAAAACGGGTGGAGAATTAAAAAAAAAAAAAAAGGTCATGTATGTCCAGAATCTAGGGCACTATCCGTACATCTTTGCAGACAAACGTTCTGGAAGATTTCAGACCCTACTCAGAAGCCCTGTTGCCTAAAAAAAAACCCTTGAGAATTCTTAGAAACCTTTAAGTCTCTTTTTAAGTGAGCAATTGATGATTGCCTCTGCCTGACTACATGTCATGAATTGCAAGTTGACAAAGCTTGTGTTTTAATCATGAGCACTTAAAGAAGTGTTTCCCCCCCCCATTGTTTCTGTTTTTGTTTTGTACAAAGCATCAAGTCACAGCTTCTGTAGGTATTGTGAGTACAAAACACTCCACAGTACTATAAATCATAGGATAGAATTCAAATTGGAAATTGCTGAAGACTGTGTTATCTTGTCACACAAATTTAGAATTATAGGCCCTGTAAGCACATCATACTTATTGAAGATGCTGAATTCGCCCATTTTCTGGGTTTGTACACAAATAAATGAAACATGTGGCTAAACCACACACACATCTAACCAAGCTTAATTCATGTAATCCTCAACTTTTAGAGACCGAGTGCCCAAAACTCAACCCAAAACCCACATGTATCGCTGGGTGCCAGGTGAGTGCGGTCGCTGGGTAGGTGTGGCCTGCTGGGTGGGGGTGGCTACAGTGGTCATGGCAGATGAGTGGGCGTGGCCAACTCAATGTTGCTCCTGGGGAGGGACACCTGTGGGGGCCGGGCAGGGTTAGGGGAGATCCAGTGGGTCTCTGGCGGGTGGGGTGTTGGGCAGGAGGCTGCTCCTGCGGGCTGAGGTGAGGCAAGGCGAGGCAGGGCAGGGCAGGGGTACCATTGTTGCAGGGCAAGGCAGGGGCCTGGCACCATTGGCCCCCGCACACAGAGGCCAGCAAGCGCATGGGTGCTGGGATGCATCCAGCCACATGGGACCTCGGTGAGTTAGTGGGCAGCAGATTGAAGAGGACAGTTGTCATCTCTGGGGCCTGGCGCAGGTGCCCACAGAGAGGGCTCTGAGTGCCGCCTCTGGCACGCGTGCCATAGGTTCGCCACCACTGTCCCAAGATCTTCGTTGAATCTTCATGGAAGCAAAGAACCTCTTTAGATTCTCACAGGCTCAAAGTTGACTCAGCCTTCCATGCTTCTGAGGTCGGTAAAATGAGGACCCAGTTTGTTGGGGGGCAAGAGGCTGACTGTGTAAACCGCTGAGAGAGGGCTACCATGTTTCCCCGAAAATAAGACCCACCCCAAAAATAAGCCCTAGCCTGATTTTTTGGGAGGGGGGCCTAATATAAGCCCTACCCCTAAAATAAGCCAGGGGGTGGGCGTGGCCAGCACAAGCAGTGGTGAGTGCACAGGGACCGACAGTGTCAGGTAGAAGTAGCAGCATGCCGGCCCCTTGGATCACTACAGGTAAGTCCAGCACGGAGACAGAGGCAGGTGATCCAGATGTGCCACACACTTTTCACCCCAGGGGAGATGGAACCTTTGTCTGCTTGCAAATGGGGTGGTTGGAAATGGAGCAAATGTCTTGGTTTTTAACCACCCCATTTGCAAGCAGGCAAAGGTTCCAGTCTCCCTTTGGGCAAAAAGTATTTGGGTGCCTATGGGGCGCTTGAGGCAGCTCCACCCCTCTCCCACCTCCCTTGCCTTGTGGCAATACAATGGTGTGGCAACCTACACAGCCTCCGGCCATGAGCGGTCACAGAAGTGGGCCAGTAGCCCTGCTGGACAGGGTCGTTGGTGCCATTACCGTGAGGTGAGGCAGGTGTTGGGGAAAAAAAATAAGACCTAGTGCATCTTTTGGAGGCAAAAAATAAATAAAAGACCAGGTCTTATTTTTGGGAAAACATGGTATAAAGACACAGTGGAGCAGCAGATTAGTCTGTGGTTCTCAACCTTTTTAATGCCGCGACCCCCAACCGGTCGTAAGTCGAGGACTACTCAACCGGTCATAAGTCGAGGACTACTCAACTGGTCATAAGTCTAGGACTACTCAACTGGTGCAGCACCGTTTGCAGAATGGGACTTTTGGCGGGCTCAGCAGGGCAGAGACAGCATGGACAATTCCTATTGGCTTTTGAAAGCCAATAGAATTAGACTCTATTCAAGAGAGTCTATTCTATTGGCTTTCAAAAGCCAATAGAATAAAAGGGAGTAGCACAGCTAAGGAAAAGGGGGGAAAAAATGGCGGACTGCGTTGTTTGGCGACCCCCATCAAATGGCGTTCGACCCCAAATGGGGTCCTGACCCACAGGTTGAGAACCACTGGTCTAAGTGCTCTTGCTTTTGCGATTACTACTGCTAAATAATAGTTATTTACATTTAGGGTAGCTTTCCTTTCCCATTTATCTTCTCACCTGAAAAATTAGAATAAAATATTTCTCACTTTGTTCTTTTAATTGCATAAACCTACTCCTCTCCCCTCTCCTTTGTACTGTTTCATGATCTAACACTAGATGAGAAGGCAAAGCAAAAGAGAGGTGAGCATAATTAATTTTTCTGGAAATCGAGGGAGACATTTGATCTGAAAGATGCTAGCCTCAACATCTCAAATTTATTGGCTGGTTCAGGAAAAAAAAAAAAGTTTCAGCAAACCACAAGGGGAAAGAGAGAAAAACCTGAAAAGGGTATCCGATGTTAAGTTAAATTACCATAGGTTTGGTTAAATTATGAGTTGAAGGCGGTAGCTCTCTGAGTCTGTTGAAAGTAGTCTTGCCAATTAATCAGCTAACTGAAGGATGAAAAAAGATTTAGATACTTCTCAAAAGGATTGTTAAGGTTTTGTCATTCGCATAAGCCAAATGTCTTTACCCAAAAGGATAATCCCAGGTTTCTGAGAGATATCAGCTACCACCATTTTGCCTCAGAGAGAAAGAGAGAGATTTGAAGAGGATCTGCCGTCTCTCATTTTTGGGGAAAAAAAGGTTGTTTCAAAGAATTGCTGATTAATCTTGACTCTTGTGGACTTGGACGTAAATATCCCTGGGCATATACCTGACCATAAAATTAAATTAAAATAAAATAAAATAAAATAATACAATATAAAATAAAATAAAAATCCCTAGATAGTGAAATGCATCTCCTTTTTAAATTTCCAAATCAAAGTTAATTTGCAAGCGTAGGACTTTTAGGCAAATGTTCTGCCTAAAGTTTTCTTTCTTTTTTCTCTCCCTTTTTCTCCTCTCTTTTCTTTCTTTCTTTCCCTTTCTTTCTTTCTTTCTTTCTTTCTTTTTTTTTTTTTACAAATCCTGCTACTGTATAAGGAAGCCCTGATAGATTTACCTTCTTTGCTGTTACGGCTTAAGAAAGTTCAATAAGTCAGCTGTCAGAGTTCAAGTCCCCTTGCAAGCTAAAGAATTTCAATTTCAAAGTACATGAGGCTGAAGTCTTGAAACAGGAGCTCATCAAATGCTAATCATTCCTGACTCCTGAGCTGCAAAAAAAAAGAAGAAGAAGAAGAAGAAGAAGGAAACTGGGGGGGGGGTCTGCAGAGAGGGCACCAAGCATCCTAGAAAACTCTTGCACTCAATTAATTCTGCGGGGTGCAATAAGGATGATATGAAAGAACTTGGATGTGAATGAACAGGCTGTTTAAGGGCAGGGAAAAGAGCCAAATGACCACCAAATTGCTTTCTGAGTAACTGGAGAATGGGCTGGTAGGCTTTCAATCTCATTTAGGTGACATCTCAAAAAAATAGAACTTTTTTTCCTCAGCCATAGACTTTGTGAGAAAAATAATCAGCAGGGCCCAATCTTCCAGAAGGCCTAGTAGAAGAGATTGGGTACAGGATAGAAAATAGAATAATAGGGCTGAAAGGGAGCTTGGAGGTCTTCTAGTCCAGCCCTCCCCTGTTCAGTCAGTAGACCCTATACCATTCCAGGCAAATGGCTGCCAGTCTCTTCTGAAAAGCCTGGAGGTTTTCAAGAAGAGACTGGACAGTCATTTGTCAGGAATGGAATAGGGCTGTGGTGGCAAACCTATGGCACGGGTGCGACAGGTGGCATGCAGAGCCCTCTCTGTGGGCACGCGCACCATCGCCCCACTCCTAGGCCTTCAGCTGGGTTTTATAAAACCTTTTCACTTTAGGCCTCCACTGCCGTGTGCAAAAAAAAAAAAAAGTTCAATCAATCAATTTCAACTTCTTGCGGGGAAAAAAAAGATCTCACAAATTGGAATTGATTGACTGAACTTTTTAGTCCCACCCAGTCTGCCATTACCACCGCAGCCACGCCCACCCAATGGGCCATGCTCACCCAATGGGCCACACCCACCCAATGGGCCACAGCATTCCAATGGGCCATGCCCACTCGGCACCCAACAATACATAAGTGGGTTTTGGGTTGCAGTTTGGGCACTCGGTCCCTAAAAGGTTCGCCATCACTGGAATAGAGTTTCATGCTTGAGCCAGGGGGCTTGACTAGAAGACCTCCAAGGTCCCTTGCAACCATCTTAATCTATATTATATGTTGCATCAAGACAGATGGATGCAACATATAACAAGTTGGATTGATGACATCAGCCAGTATTGCGGGCCCAGTTGGCAAAAGAAAGCTCAGGTCTGTATTGGTTGGAAACATGAGGAACAGGCTCTCATCCTGCAGAGGATAAACAAAATGATGGTGGTGATGATTATAATGACGATGTTGCATCATCTCAAAGTGGAAGACAATCCTAGTCTTTTTCACCTTTCCACACCATTTCCTGCTCCCCTTCCCATTAGTGACAAAGCACAGATATTGAGATATATGACTTTGTCTTCCTGTTTCCAAAGGCTAAATGTAAAATAACCTCCACAGTCTCAACACACCTATTTGCTTTTGTAAAAACCTACTTCCCATCCAAAGTTCCCCCCCCCACAAAAAATTCATCCTGCTCCTTATCTCCTGACCCCAAACATTTGGAGGCTGAACTATGCCACCCAGGGGCAAAAGTATGCTATTCCTTATCTTCTCCTTTCAATGTACTGATACCCATATTGTATCTTTCGTGCAGAGTTCCATATGCGATTGGGGAGTAAGTTGTTTAATTCCATTTAATTCCATTACCAAGTTGTGTCGCCATCTATTTTGCTTCTTGCCAGCTGAGACCAGGAGATACGCCTCAAGGTGGCCAGCTATTGACTTGTTTCATTTCAATAATTTCTTCCTCATTCTCTAGAGCAGACATGTCAAACACAAGGCCCAGGGGCCGGATGCGGCCCGCAAAGTGGTTTCATGTGGCCCGCGAAGCCATCCTGGAAACAGTAAGGGAACGGCCCCCGCTGCCTTGGCCCTGGCCCAAGCTGGCCGGGAGCCAATGTACAATTTTGTGGTGCCATCTATGGGTCGGCCACGCCCCTGGGTGCATGCTGGGGAGGTGTCACCCTTTGTGAGGAATGAAGAAATGAACCATGCCTTGGCGCTTGCCCCAGTCCCACCCCCTTCTGCCAGAGACCCTCAGATCTGTCCCACTCCTGCCTAGACCCCCACAGGCACCCTTGACACGAACGATGTAGAGCTGGCCATGCCCACCCAGTAGGCCACACCCACTCCATCCACGCCCATCCAGTAGGCTGCACCCACCTTGGCCACACATACCCTTGAGGGCAACCGCAATGCTGATGCGGTCCTCAATGAAATTTAGTTTGACACCCCTGGTGTAGGGTCTTTCACAACCTTGCTTATAAGGGGATGCATGAGAAGATCAGAAGGACAAATGACAACTTTCTAATCAAATAGCAAAGCTTGCTTGGATTAAAGGGAAAACTTAATAAAACAAATCAAAGCAAGATTGGTTCCAGGACATCCACTGGAAGTGGTCAAAATAGTCAAAATGGCAGCCATGCACCATTTTTTTTTTAAAAAGGGCAATGCAGAATAAAAAATGCGCCTTCTCTAATTTTCTTTCTACTGTGCTCTGCGGAAAACCCTGCTCACTTCATTTTCTCTCTTGTTCCTGGCTCCAGTGTTTGTGTCATGGCTTCAATTTGCATTGATGGGTCCTGCACCTCGAGGCAGCTGCACTCTGCTCTCAACTCAGTGGCGTCAAAATAGACATCAGGAATTTTAATTTAATCCAAATGCAATTTTTGGCACAGCAGAAAGGGGGCAGGTGTTGAAACAGTGGAATAATGAAAGCATAGTCTTGGACAAACAGGCCCTTTGATGCTCTCTCTGCAGCACTAATATGTGAAAGGGGTAGAAGTAAATTGTAATTTTGCCCAGTTATCTTGTCTTTATCAATTTACTATTTTCTCCTTTGGAATGATAATTATGTTGCAGGGAAGGTGTTATTTGAGAACAAGCAAACCTATCTTGGGCCAGGGGTCTTCAAATTTGTCCCTTTTATGACTCGTGGACTTCAACTCCCAGAATTCTTCAGCCAGCGTGCCTAGCTGAGGAATTCTAGGAGTTGAGGTCCATGAGTCATAAAAGGGCCAAGTTTGAAGACCTCTGCCTTGGGCAATACGTGATCTAAGACAATGACCCCACAAATGGTAAATCTGGCAGGAAGGACAGGTCAGATTTTCTAATCATTCATTCTTTTTTTACTTCTTGGCCTTTTGACTAACATCAGGTGGATATCAAATCTCATTTCTTTCTGAAGTAAAATGAAAAGACTGTAATGCATTTACCTTCTACATATGGGAAAGAGTGAAAATCAGAGTTGATTGATTGATAATGTGATTTGTTTCTCATTGACCTAAGAGCAGTCCGAATACAACGTTCAGGGTCCTGAACCAAAGTTGATGACACAGCCCCTGGACTAGTTGTGTCTTTGAGTCCCTTTTTTTTGTAGACTTTCTAAGCATGATTATGGAAAAGGATTCATTGTAAGTCCCAAAAGAGCTTTTCCAAATGGCCACTAGGCTTTCTTGGTTTTTCTTCGGAGATGTTTCACTTCTCATCCAAGAAGCTTCTTCAGTTCTTCTTCAGTGAGAACTGAAGTAGCTTCTTGCATGAGAAGCTGGTTGCCTTTTGGAAAAGCAGCTTTGGGAAAACCATGACCTGGATGATGGAGAATCTCCATAGATTACATCTATAGCAGTGGTTCTCAACCTGTGGGTCGGGACCCCATTTGGGGTCGAACGACCATTTCACGGGGGTCGCCAAACAAGGCGGTCCGCCATTTTTCCCCCTTTTCTTTGGCCACGCCCCTGGCACCCAGTGATGTATAAGTGGTAGGGGGTCACCACAACATGGGGAACTGTATTATGGGGTCGCTGCATTAGAAAGGTTGAGAACCACTGGTCTATAAGCTGACTCGTGCAACCTATAGACATAAATTAAAAGAACAGCAGAAGATGGATGTTGGAATAAAGAAAAGGAAATGATGAACTTTTTGAGATAGAAGATGTTTTAAAGGAATAGTGAATGATTTGTATTTAGTATGTTTTAAAGCAAATTCTAAATAACTTATCCAACTATATAAATAATAAAATCAATCTTAGGGGTAAGTTTGTTGGTTAGGTTATATTGGAGGAAAAAAATTGTGTTTATTATGGATGAATGGTTGCTTAAAAGAAATATACACCTCAGTGAGGTGAAGATGGATAAATTATATGTAGAGTAAATATGGGTTATGATATGAGTTTAAAATGCATTATGCAGATTATGAATAATTTTTACTTCTCAAATACTTATATTGTTATTTTTTTTTCTTTTTTTAAGTTTATTTAGGATTTGCTTGTTTATTTGTAACTCTGTAACCAGCTCTGGGAAGTGAGGGGGGGAGGGAGGGAGGGGGTTATTTTAGGGGGGGGGATATTATTAAACACTTGTATAAAACTTTTCAATAAAAAAGGAAAAACAAAAAACGATGGAGAATCTCCATAGAGATTCAATGTGAGGCATGTGACAGATGAACCTTATGCTGTAAACTCCCAAAGGACCCCTTGTATGAAGTGTCCCCACTCTTCCCTCTTAGCCAAGAAAAGCTTCCCCATTCTTACCATAGTATCTTGTAGGAACTCAACCATTTGAATTGCTTACCATATGAGGACATTTACAGTTTATAGCAGTGGTTCTCAACCTTTCTAATGCCGCGACCCCATAATACAGTTCCCCATGTTGCGGTGACCCCCAACCACTTATACATCACCGGGTGCCAGGGGCATGGCCAAAGAAAAGGGGGGGGGAAATGGCGGACAGCCTTGTTTGGTGACCCCCGTGAAAGGGTCGTTCGACCCCAAATGGGGTCCCGACCCACAGGTTGAGAACCACTGGTTTATAGAAATTCAACCTACACCAAAAAACCAAAGATTTATTTTAATGTCTCCTAAGTGCTTGTTCATAAGTTCTGAAGAAGCTTCTTGGGTGAGAAGTGAAATGTCTTCAAGAAAAAACAAAGAAAGTCCAGTTGCCTTTTGAAAAAAGCACCTTTGGGACAACCATGACCTGGATGACTGAGAAACTCCATAGACAATTGAATGGGTGGCTTGCAGGTAGCTTTTGATCATCAGATGATTGGAAAAAATTAAAAAAAAGGCTGGGTGGAAAAATTTCTCCACCCGTGAAAGAGTCCTGAGTCAATCAATCATGATAGAACTGGAAGGGACCTTGGAGGTCTTCTAGTAGTCCAACTCCCTCAAGCAGGAGACTCTAGACCAGAGATCCTCAACCTTTCTAATGCCGTGACCCCATAATACAGTTCCCCATGTTGTGGTGACCCCCAAGTGGGTGTGGCCACCAATAAGAGGGAGTAGGACAGCTAGGGAAAAGGGAAAAAAATGGCGGACAGCATGGTTTGACGACCCCCGTGAAATGGTCATTCGACCCCAAATGGGGTCCCGACCCACAGGTTGAGAACCACTGCCCTAGTCCATTCCAAACGAGAAGCTGCCCAGTCTTTTCTTAAAAACCTCCGGTGATGAAGCACCCACAACTTCTGGAGGAAAGCCGTTCCACTGGTTAATGGTCCACACTGCTAGGAAGTTTCTCCTTAATTCCTGGTTGCTTTTCTCCTTGATTCACTCTTTGAGTGAAGCTGATGGCTGGACTGCAGGCAGGCTCTTAGTCAGAATCTGGTCAAAGATTCTGGGCTTGAAAAGCTGACAATGAATTTCATTGCAAACAGCATTTCAAAGTGAATCTGGAAGCTCCTCCTGGGGAA
Source organism: Crotalus tigris (assembly GCF_016545835.1). NCBI lineage: Eukaryota > Metazoa > Chordata > Lepidosauria > Squamata > Viperidae > Crotalus > Crotalus tigris. The sequence goes on along the minus strand of NW_024096931.1, from coordinate 3,595,227 downwards.
AGAAACAGCCCAAACTGCTGAAGGATGCCAAAAGAACTTCAGTGCGGAAAACAGAAGCTCTCAGCCTAGAGGCATGCGTTGGAGACGGTAGCAGGTAAGTTAGATTCTGCACAAGTGATTACCAAGGTCAAACTGCTGCAGTTGAACCTCAAAGTAAAATTCTGCAAGACAGACGGTCCTTTTAATCCAAGAGGAGAGAGTTGCAATGCTGTAAAAGCAAGAAAGAAATCCTGGCCCTAACATTTCTTTAAGAATAGCACCAGAAGGCAGGACAAGAAACAATGGATGGACACTAGTCTAGGAGAGAAGCAACCTGGAATTAAGGAGAAACTTCCCAACGGTGAGAACAATTAACCAGTGGAACAAATTGCCTCCAGAAGTTGTGGGTGCTTCATCACTGAAGGCTTTTGAAAGAGACTGGACAAGCACTTGTCTGAAATGGTATAGGGTTTCCTGCTTGGGGTTGGACTAGAAGACCTCCAAGGTCCTTTCCAACTCTGTTATTCTCTTAAATTCAGCCTGGTCAACCTTGGATAATTCACAACCAGCTATAACCAATTCCACCAGGTTGTTGTGCTGGGAGTAAAAGCAGGAGAACCTATACCATCTCAGACAAGTGACTGTCTAGCTTCTTCTTAATAATCTCCAGTGATGGAGCGCTCATGATTTCTGGAGGCAAGCTGTTCCACTGGTTAATTGTCCTCACTGTCAGGAAGTTTCTCCTTAATTCCAGGTTGCTTCTCTCTTTGGTCAGTTTCCAACCATTGTTTCTTGTCCTGCCCTCTGGTGCTTTGGGAAATAATTTGATTCCCTCTTCTTTATGGCAGCCCCTCAAATACTGGAATACTGCTATCATGTCACCCCTATTTCTTCTTTTCTTTAGACTAGCCAAACCTAAATCCTGCAGCCGTTCTTCATATGTTTTAGTCTCCAGGCTTTTGATCATCTTAGTTGCTCTTCTCTGAACTTTTTCCAAACTCTCAACATCTTTTTTGCAGTATGGTGACCAAAACTGGCTGCAGTATTCCAGGTGTGGACTTACTAGGGTTTTATAAAGCGGTACTAATACTTTACGTGATCTCAATTCTGTGCCTCTGTTGTATAAACCCAGGGGCTCTTAGAGGAAAACAAGAGAGACAAATAGACATCATTATTATTATTATTATTATTATTATTATTATTATTATTATTATTATTATTATTTTAATTCGTGGCATCTCTGCGCTTCTTATAAAGTTTCCAATCCAGACAAGACAGAGATGAGAGAGAGAGAGATGAAAGAATACATTTCTAATGTAATTTTTGTATTTGATTTCTCTTAGTATTTTTTAGCAGGCCTCTCTCATCGGAATAAGTTATTGTGCATGGAATTCAGCAACGTAACAGCAAAGGAATGATGGATCGACAGTTCCTTTTTATAATATTTGCTTTGTGCCTCACCTACTGGTCCATTTGAGAAAATAATTCTGGGTGAGCTTCTGGGGAGTGTGATGCTGAGCAGGTTAATGGCTGTACTATTTTTTTTTAAAAAAAAAATACACTTTCCTTTAGATAGCAACATCATTAGTGCATGAAGCAGAGAGACAGAAACCTATTAACCTGTTCTTCTTTCTTTCTTAAGATTTTGAAAACATACACCAGATTGCAATAAATACAGGCAAGAATTTCACCAAAGTGATGGTGGAGCACAGGGTACATATAAGGAAAAACTGGTTTCCACCAGGTTGGATAAGGTGGCCACATGCCTGGTTTCCCCCCCCCCCCAAAAAAATATCATGTAATGGGTACTGGAGAAGACTCCTGTGAGTCCCCTGGACTGCAAGGCATTCAAACTGGTCAGTCCTAGAAGAGATCAACCCTGACTGCTCTTTAGAAGGCCAGATCCTGAAGTTGAACTCAAGTACTTTGGCCACCTAATGAGAAGGAAGGACTCACTGGAGAAGAGCCTGATGCTGGGAAAGATGGAGGGCAAGAGAAGAAGGGGACGACAGAGAAGAAGGTGGCTGGATGGAGTCACTGAAGCAGAAGGCATGAGCTTCAATGGACTCCAGAAGATGGTAGAGGACAGGAAGGCCTGGAGGAACATTGTCCATGGGATCGCGATGGGTCGGACACGACTTCGCAACTAGCAACAACAACAACAAATGGGAGCTAGGAAGAATGCTTTTTCTTGCCCCGTGGAACTTTTTGCCCCCCCCCTGAAGCTCAACCAGCCTCCATCCTTTTAGCCTCCTGTAAGGCTATTAAAGACCTGACTTTTCCTCCAGGCATTGGGAGATTAAATGGTCACACATTAGAACTGATTGGTAAGGGGTTTTTGTTATTTTTAATGCTTTATGTTGTCACAGTTTATGTTCTATGGTTTTAAAAATGATTTTATGTGTCTTTTAAACTTTGGTGATCAAATTTGGTCTAGTGGTTAAGGTACCAAGCTAGAAACTGGGAAACCATAAGCTATAATCCCATGTTAGTCATGAAAGCCAGATGGCTGACTTTGGGCCAATCACCAGGAGACTGTGAGTTCTAGTCCCACCTTAGGCATGAAAGCCAGCTGGGTGATTTTGGGCCAATCACCAGGAAACTGAGAGTTCTAGTCCTGCCTTATCCATGAAAGTCGGCTGTGTGACTTTGGGCCAGTCTCTCTCTCTCTCTCTCTCTCTCTCTCTCTCTCTCTCTCTCTCTCTCTCTCTCTCTCTCTCTCTTTCTCTCTCTCTCCTGCTTCAGCAGGGGGTTAGACTAGAAGACCTCCAAGGTCCCTTCCAACTCTGTTATTCTGTTATGTATTTTGTTATGTATTCTCTCTCTTGTTTATTACAAGAGAGGGGGCAAATAAATTCAATAAATAAACAAACAAACAAATAAATGAACTCTCCTCTCTATCTATCTATTCTCTTTCTCTATCTCACTCTCGTTATTTCTCGTTGGACTAGAAAACCTGCAACATTCCTTCCAACTTTGTTATTCTGTTATTATCTCTCATCTCTATTATTTCTGTCTCTCTCACTTTTGCTACCTCTGTCTGTCTGTCTGTCTGTCTCTCTCTCTATCCCTCAGTCTCTCTGTCTCTGTCTCTCTCTGTGTGTCTTTCTCTGTCTCTGTCTCTGTCTCTGTGTCTCTGTCTCTGTCTCTCTCTCTCTCTCTCTCTCTCTCTCTCTCTCTCTCTCTCTCTCTCTCTCTTTCACTATGTGCCTATATCTTAAGTAATAATACAAGCTAAACCTTCTGCCTTGGGCAAGGAGTTGGACTAGAAAAACCCCAACGTCTCTTCTAGCCCTCTGATTCTAAATTGGGGTGGTTGAAAGCATTCTGGGCAGACAGAGAAGGACGTTTTGCATTCTGTTAAACAGGATGGAGACTCTTAGAGCTGAAAGAAATTACAAGGGCAGAATTATAGAATTACAGAATAACAGAGTTGGAAGGGACCTTGGAGGTTTTCTAGTCCAACCCCCTGCTCAAGCAGGAGACCCTATACCATTCTGGGCAAATGGCTGTGCAGTCTCTTCTTGAAAATCTCCAGGGAGGGAGTAGCGACAACTTCTGAAGGCAAACTGTTCCACTGGTTCATCGTTCTCACTGTTAGGAAATTTCTCCTTAGTTCTAGATTTTATCTCTCTTTAATGATCTTCCATCTCTTGCTTCTTGTCCTACTTTCAGGTGCTTTGGAGAATAGGTTGATCCCATCCTCTCCACTGTTTTTATTTTTGTTTTTGATTATACATACTGTACCATCAGATGGTAGAGGACAGGAAGACCTGGAGGAACGTTGTCCATGGGGTTGCGATGGGTCGGACACGACTCCGCAATTAACAACAACAACTGTACCATCATGAAATGGACGACTGTACAGTATGCAGGGAAACCAATTAAACCATCTTTGAGAGGTGTATGTCGGTTGTTAAGCGAATCACTTGGTTAAGCAAATCCAGCTTTCCCCATTGACGTTGCTAGTCAGAAGCCAACTGGGAAGTCACAAATGGTGATCCTGTGATCCCAGGATCCTGCAACCATTATAAATACACACCAGTTACCAAGCACCCAAATGTTGATCACGTGACGATGGGGATGCGCTGTGCTCATCAGTGCAAGGACCAATCAGTAGTTGGTGTTTTTTTTCAGTGCTGTTATAACTTGAACCGTCGCTATACAAATAGTTGTAAGTCAAGAGCTACTTGTACTGTGTGTTTGTATGATGGAGTTCCAGGAATAACCCCAAGAGCAATGGGTGGAAACTAATCAAGGAGAGAAGCAACTCAGAATTAAGGAGAAATTTCCTGACAGTCAGAACAATTAACCAGTAGAACGGCTGGCCTCTTGAAGTTGTAGGTGCTCCATCACTGAAGGTGTCCAAGAAGAGACTGGACAGATATTGGCATTCGGAATAACTCTGGCATTCTGTTAAAGTAGACTCAGAATTGGGAGCTATGTATTCAATCAACTGCATTTTCTAAACTTTGCACCAAATATGCAAAGTATGGGAAGGTAGCTGAGTACACAGGGACATGAGGGAGCAGGCCTTTTTGACCCCCTAACCCAATTATTCAGGCTTGTATGCCTCTGGGGTGATGGGAAATTACTAGCTGAACAGCTGTGGGTAAAAACATAAAATTTTAGATAATGCCTAAAACTCACTGGGGAGAAACCCCCTTCAAGGTACCTTCTAAATTAACCAAATGCAAATATTGTCTCTCGGCGTTTATCTGTAATTAGAAAACTGTCTTCAAGAAAGAAAAGAGATACATATGAAATGTCAGAGACACCAATGATTTTTTTTAAAAAAAAACAGCATTTTTTGCAACAAAAAAAGGAAGCGCTAAATTTAAAGGGATGGGATGGGGTGGGAATGATATGGCAAATTACTTAAAATATTTAGGTAGGTAGGTTATTTGTTGCAATGTCATGCAGATGAAAATCTATTAATTCATCTTTAGATAAGTTCCTTGTATCCAGCTGTGTGCAAAAGAACAAGGAAATTAGAAAACAAATTAGGGGGGGGAGGAAACTCATGCAGAGGTATTTGAAGGATGCAGCACTTTCACCCCAATGATCAAAGTAGTGTTCCTCTGTCAAGATGCAAACCCTGAATCTTTAAAATATCTATGGAGATTCTCAGTCATCGAAGTCCCAAAGATGCTTTTTCAAAATGTAACTGGACTTTGTTTTTCCTTGAAGATATTTCACTTCTCATTCAAGTTGCTTCTTCAGTTCTTCAACCCCCTGCTCAAGCAGG